>NW_013569930.1:2382-4065 GCF_000499745.2 Eimeria mitis | reverse complement strand
ATTTTATTTTATTTTATTTTATTTTATTTTATTTTATTTTATTTTATTTTATTTTATTTTATTTTTTTTTCTGCAGCGATGGTATGCAACAGAAGAAGCAGTGCGTGCATTTTCTGCTTCTGTTGCTTTTGACGAAATATTAAAAAAAATAAAAAAAGAAGAGAAAACGATTGAGCTGAGAGAGAGAGAGCTGGAGGAGCAGCTGCGGGCGCAGCTAGCAGCAAATAATATTTTAATAGATACGCAGCAGCAGCAGCAACAACACACACACACTACACCGACGGCTACGCCGCATGCAGCAGCAGCAGCAGCAGCAGCAGCAGCAGGGACACCAGCAGCAACGCCAGCTGCTGCAGCAACAGCAACAGGAACACCAGCAAATACAGCAGCAGCAGCAACACCACCGCCAGCAACAGCAGCAGCAACTGCAACAGCAGCAACAGCTGCAGCAGCTGCTGCGGGTCCGAGGTGCAGCAAGATAGATTCGTTCTTTATGAAGCGCGTTGAGGCACCAGAGGAGCAGCAGCAGGCAGCAGCAGCAGCAGCAGCAGCAGCAGCAGGACAAGACGTCCGGGGAACGAATGCAGTAGCTGCAGCCGCAGCAGCAGCTGCAGCAGCGGCAGCTGCTGCTGCTGCGGAACTGAAACCAAGATCCAGCACGCAGCAGCAGCAGCAGCAGCAGCAAAAGAAACCCCCCTCCCCCTGTGCGGATTCTGTTGGTTGGGCAACAGACGAAGAGGCAGCAGCAGCAGCAGCAGCTGCTGGCATCGCAGCAAAGTCAGCAGCAGCAGCAGCAGCAGCTGCTGCTGCTGCTGCAGGAAAGACAGACTCTCAGGGTGCTGCACTTGCTGCTCATGTTGCTGCTGCAGCACTGCTTGCAGCAAAACTGGCGAGAGGAGCAGCAGAACTCGGTGAAGGTACTGAAGCAGCAAATGTCAGCAGCAGCAGAGTTGCTGCTGATGGGGTGTCTGTACACCTCGGGTTGCCGAGAGGCGGACGACTCTCTGCTCCTGCTGCTGCTGCTGCTGCTGCTGCTCCTGCTGCTGCTGGGTACCCTGCAAGCAGCCAGGGGGCCCCCCTCAGTTCAAGGGGGGGAGGGGGCCCCCGCCGCAGTGCAGATGCAGGGGTTCTTTGTGAGAGAGCAGGCGGCGGGGGGGCCCCCTCGGGTGTACAGGCAGCTGCTGCAGCTGCTGCAGCTGCTGCAGCTGCTGCAGCAGATGAAGACCTCGATAAGGTTGCTGCAGGCAAACGCATGCGGAGAAGTGCTCTGCTGCAGGAGCCGCCAGCTGCTGCTGCAGCAGATGCAGCAAACAAACGCGTCAAGAGACGGCAGTCCGCTCTAACCCCAGCAGCAGCAACAGCAGCAGCAGCAGCAGCAACAGCAGCAGCAGCAACAGCAGCAACAGCAGCAACAAACCCCTTGGGGTGATAGAAGGGGGAAGCTTTAATGCATTTCTTTTTGCTTGTCGATCGACTTATTGTACTTTCGGTTTTACTAATATTATTTATTATTAAAATTTTAGTTATTATTTTATTATTTTATTATTCTTTTTTTATTTTTTTTATTTTTTTATTTTTTTATTATTTTTTTATTTTATTCTTTATGCAGTAGCAGAGTAAAGAAGAGGCAGAAACGAAGAGGAGGCACTGGCTGAGTCGCTTACAGTTCAACTCCATATATAG
>NW_013569930.1:277-2348 GCF_000499745.2 Eimeria mitis | reverse complement strand
TATATATATATATATATATATATATATATATATATATATATATATATATATATATATATATACATATATCAAGCGATACATAATTTGCATAAACACATATAATGCATAGAAGGCAAGCAGTGAATCCCTCTATATATAAACAACGACAGTGCAGATGTTTCTAGCAACAATTCAGAATTAATAAAAGTTTTTTATGTTTCAGAGTTTCGCTGGTGGCGGCGGCAGCATACAGAGCAGCGGCGGTAGTGTAGGTAGATGATTCAGAAACAGCAGCAGGAAATCAAGAAGAATAAAGAAACAAACGTTGTGTTTATTGTATTTATTTTGTTTCAACGAATAATATTTGCATAGAAACCACAAAAAAAAAAACATGAACAGGTGTTGCCTTTTTGCAAGTTTCAGTGCATCCGTAGCTGCATGTACACCTGAACGGTGACTGGGTTTCCGTTCAGCTTTTGCTTTCTTTTTTTTGTTTTCTTTTTTCATGGGGTATCCGTGCATCTTTTGCATTTAAATTTGTGAATGTAAAAGGTATTCTTTAATTCAAATATGCGAGGGAGAAGAAAGCTCCGTTATGGCTTCTGAAATAGGCATCGCTTTCATGTTTTTTGTGCAGACAGGGTTGGCGCTTGTGACGGTCCTCGGTGCATTTTTCTGCATTCTTTATCATTTTTTTTCGCATGCAACGTCAGAACAACGCCCCTGGAAATACCATAATAACGATTGGGGTCCTGGCTGCAACGAAACACCCTTCAGTGATGAGGATCAGCAAAGAAAGCAACAAAAGTTGAACAATACCCGTACCGAAACCTACAGATCTCGTCATGAAGAAATTCCGAGTAAAGAGGTTCGTCTGCTGTTTTTCAGTTGATACAAAAGTAATTTTTCTCTATTCGTTACTTTTTCTCATCAGAAACACACCACAACAAGCCCAGCTGCCTGCGGCGACAGCTACGGATACAAGAAAGCAAACCGAAACCATGCAGTGAGCAGCTCTCACTGCTGTATTTCCTTCATTTCAATATCTCAGTTTCCTGCAGAATCGAAGAGAATCACACTCAGCCAGACAAACAGAAAACAGCCGGCCAGGCGTTGCTGCATACACACGAAATATACAGCAGCGAGGGCCCCCCAATGAGGTAAAACCATCTCACGTAGTTATTTATATTTATTAGTTTATATTATTATTAATATTATTATTATTAATATTAATAATAATAATAATAATAATAAGTGATGATTGTTTTCTTTCTTTTCTCTTGTGTTTAAAAAGTAGCAACGAAACGCATTTCAGCTTGCAGAGACGAACGACTGGCATTCCGCTGCTGCTACTGCTGCTGCTGCTGCTGCAGCTGCAGCAGCAGCAGAAACACCAAACAACAAACTGAAAGCAAACAACGCCCAGCTGCATCAGAGACACACAGACTTCTACAGCTCTGCTGCATCTCTGCATGCGAGAGAAACTCACGGGCTGCAGCAACGCACACACCCCCTGCAGTTGCAGCAGCACCCCGAAGCAGCAGCACAGCTGCATGCAGCAGCAACCTGGCATCCTTTAGCAGGCCCATCAGCAGCAGCAGCAGCAGCAGCAGCTGCTGCTGCTGCTGCAGGGCAGTACCCCGCGGCTCCCGTGTTGCCGCTTTTTGGGGCCCCTCAGGAAACTTCAAACCTTCAGCAGCAGCAGCGACAGCAGCAGCAGCAGCAGCAACAGCAGCAGCAGCAGCAGATGAATTCTTATGCAGCTGCTGATGCATACGCAGCAGGAACACAACAGTATACAAAAGACTGCGATGCTGCATGCAGCTCCATGATGTGGCACACGCGTCAACTAGGGCCTGAGCTGCCTGCTGCTGCTGCTGCTGCTGCTGCTGCTGGGTACGGGCCGGGCTGGCTGCTGCAACCTCCGCAGCAGCACAGCAGCAGCAGCAACAGCACGCTGCATGCAAACAGCAGCACTCTGCATGCAAGCAGCAGCAGCAGGCTGAGCGCCTCGATCAACCTGCAAGCACACAGCTCCCGCTGCTGCCCGCCTGAGCTGTCTGTTGAGTCTGTGCAGCATACAAACGCCACT
>NW_013569930.1:0-177 GCF_000499745.2 Eimeria mitis | reverse complement strand
GCTGCTGCCCGCCTGAGCTGTCTGTTGAGTCTGTGCAGCATACAAACGCCACTGCAGCAGCAGCAGCAGCTGCTGCTGCTGCACCAACGGGAGCAGCAGCAGCAGCAGCAGCAGCAGCAGCAGAAGCAGCAGCAGCAGCAGAAGCAGGCCATGATATTCAAGCGAGAGAAATGGCGC
>NW_013569929.1:11151-11304 GCF_000499745.2 Eimeria mitis | reverse complement strand
AAAAAAAAAAAAAAAAAAATAAAAAAATAAAAAAAATAAAAAAAAAAAACCTGCGAAGGAAAAGGAAGAAAAGCAAAAGCAAAAACAAAAACAAAAAAATAAAAAATAAAATAAAAAAATAAAAAAATAAAAAAAATAAAAAATAAAAAAAAT
>NW_013569929.1:8766-11051 GCF_000499745.2 Eimeria mitis | reverse complement strand
AAAAAAAGAAAAAAAAAAAAAAGAAAAAAAAAGGAGACAAACATGAGAAGGAAAAGGAAGAAAAGCTGTCTCCAAATGCAAAAACAAAACAAAAACAAAAACAAAAAAAAAGAAAAAAAAAGAAAAAAAAAAGAAACAAAAGAAACAAAAGAAAAAGAAAAAAAAACAGAAACAAAAAAAAAACAAAAATGAAAATGAAAAAATAAAATAAAAAAAAATAAAAAAAAAGTAAAAAAAAAAGACAAACCTGAGAAGGAAAAGGAAGAAAAGCTGTCTCCAAATGCAAAAACAAAAACAAAAACAAAAACAAAAACAAAGAAAAAGAAAGAAAAAAAAAGAAAAAAAAGAAAAACAAGAAAAAGAAAAAAAAGCAGAAACAAACACAAAAACAAAAACAAAAAAAAAAAAATAAAAAAATAAAAAAAATAAAAAATAAAAAAAAAGGAGACAAACCTGAGAAGGAAAAGGAAGAAAAGCTGTCTCCAAATGAAGGTCCTTAAAGGAGACTCCCCGCAACAAAGAAGAACGAATACCCACAAAGTACAATACTTTCTCCGTCTGATAAACAAATATAAATAAATAAATAAATAAATAAATAACTAAATAAATACAAATAAATAAATAAATATAAATTAATTAAATTAATTATATAAATGAAAATAGCGTGAATACGCAAAAAAAAAAAATAAAAAATTGAGAGAGAATGACATATACCAAGTACAATACTTTCTCCGTCTGATAAACAAATATAAATAAATAAATAAATAAATAAATATATAATTTATATTTATTTATTTATTTATTTATTTATTTATTTATTTATTTATTTATTTATTTATTTAAATGAAAATAGAAGGAATACACAAAAAAAAAATTGAGAGAGAATGATATATACAAAGTACAATACTTTCTCCGTCTGATAAACAAATATAAATAAATAAAAAAATAAATATAAATAAATAAATAAAAATAAATAAATAAATATAAATAAATTAATTAATTAATTAAATTAATTATATAAATAAACGTAGAGGGGATACGCAAAAAAAAAATAAAAAATTGAGGGGTGATGATATATATAAAGTATAATACTTTCTCTGTCCCATCAACAAACATAAATAAATAAATAAAATAAAATAAATATAAATAAATATAAATAAATTAAATAAAAACAAAAAAAATAAATAAATAAATGAATTAAATAAATAAATAAAATAAATAAGAATAGAGGGAACAAGCAAAAAAAAAAAAATATATAAAGTACAACACTTTCTCCTTCTCATCAGCAAATATAAACAAAGAAATAAATAAAATAAAATTAAAAAAATATAAACAAAGGCAAGCAGCTAGCTGCTGCTGCTGCTGCTGCTGCTGCTGCCTACAATTCCTTTCTTAGAAGCAGCAGCTAGCCACTGCAGCAGAGGAACAGAAGAAAAAAAAAAGAAAAAAAAAAAAAAATAAAAAATAAAAAAAAAAAGAAAAAAAGGAGACAAAGAAGAAAAAGGAGACAAAGAACGCCAGGAGACAGAAGAAAAAGAAACACAACACAAACCACCAGCTAGCTGCTGCTGCTGCTGCTGCTGCTGCTGCTGCTGCTGCTGCTGCTTACAATTCCTTTCTTAGAAGCAACAGCTAGCCACTGCAGCAGAGGATCAGAAGAAAAACAAAAGTGAGAGAAAGCTTCGGCCTTTACGCCGCTGCTGCCGTAGCGGGCCCCCACGGGGAGCTCCATATACACCCGAAGAGAGAAAGGGTCCAGCTGGTCCTCTCCTGCTGCTCTGCCTGCTGCTGCTGCTGCTGCTGCTGCTGCTGCTGCTGCTGAGGAGGAGGAGGAGGAGGATGCAGCGCTAGAGCGAGAACAAACAAACCCACCCGGGCCTTTGCCTGCAGCAGCAACCACAGCAGCAACTGCAGCAGCAACTGCAGCAGCAACTTACAGCTAGCTTCACAGCTAGCTATACACCTCAGGGTGCAGCTAGCCAGCTAGCCATGCAGACAGACACAAATAGAAAGTCCTAAACACCGCATATATGAACAGCTAGCTAGCAAACACCCATGAGCCAGCTAGCTAGCCCACTACAGCTAGCTAGCTCGCTAGCTAGCTAGCTGGCTAGCTAGCAGGATACGCAGCGGGCCAAAATGCTGCACGAGCAGCTAGCTACCGAGAAAGACACATATACAACCTGGGAGCCAACTAGCCAGCTAGCTAGCTAGCTAGCTAGCTAGCTAGCTAGCTAGCCAGCTAACCATGCAGACAAATTATCTCCGTTACTAGTGAGAGAGAG
>NW_013569929.1:8390-8509 GCF_000499745.2 Eimeria mitis | reverse complement strand
CCGTTACTAGTGAGAGAGAGGCTAGCTAGCTAGATGAAGGCCTTCAGGCCTTTCGTATGGCTAGCTAGCTAGCTAGCTAGCTAGCTAGATGGCTGGTTAGCTATCTGGCTAGCTAGCTA
>NW_013569929.1:7630-7776 GCF_000499745.2 Eimeria mitis | reverse complement strand
GCTGCTGCTGCAGTTGCTGCTGCTGCTGCTGCTGCTGCTGCTGCTGCAGCTGCTGCTGCTGTTCTTCTTCGTCATCGCTGGGTATCTCCATCGGTTTGCATTTCCAAAATATCTCAAGTGGGTTGCGTTGGTTGTAGTGAGCAGCA
>NW_013569929.1:4229-7530 GCF_000499745.2 Eimeria mitis | reverse complement strand
GCTGCTGCTGCTGCTGCTGCTGCTGTTCCTGCTGCTGCTGCTGCTGCTGCTGCTGCTGCTGCTGCTGCAGGAGAGGGGGTGAGAGACAGCAGCACAGCTAGCTTCTCTCTCCACGCCAGCAGCAAACTGCCCCCCTGCTGCACTTCCAGTCTATCGAATGCTCCCGCACGCGCAGAGGAGAATCTATATCTGGTGCATGCAGCAGCAAAAAAAAAAAAAGACAAAGACAACAATAAATATCTGCTGCTGCTGCTGCTGCAGCAGCAGCAGCAGCAGCAAGAACTATAGTAGCAGCAACAGGAATAATAGCAGCAGCAGCAACAGCAACAGCAGCAGAGGCGACAACAGCAGTTGCAGCAGCAGCAGCAACAATAGCAGCAGCAGTAGCAGCAGCAACAGCAACAACAACTACAGCTGAAGAAACATCAACAGCAGCAACAGGTGCAGCAACACCAGACCCATCGATAGCAACAGCAGCAGAAACACCAGCAGGAACAGCAGCATCAGCAGCAGCAACAGCAGCAACAGCAGCAGCAGCAGCAGAAGCAGAAGCAGCAGCAGCAGCAGCAGCAGCAGCAGAGTGTACCTAGCAAGAATACGGTGGTGGAGGTCGAGGACAACAATCATCCCACAGGGCAGCGCAACAGCAACAAACCACTGCCCGCACGCACACTCTGCTGCTGCTGCTGCTGCTGCTGCTGTTGGCGCTGCTGCTGCTGCTGCTGCTGCTGCTGCTGGTTGCTGTAGAGGAGGCAAGGGTACTAGCGGCAGCCGTTGGTTGGGGTGTATCTGCTGCCTGAAGACCCCCACAGGAAAGTCGCGATGCAGCTGGCCTAGAGTTTTTGCTGCTGCAGCAACAGCAACATTGCTGCTGCTGCTGCTGCTGCTGCTGCTGCTGCTGCTGCTGCGGTCTACATACACCCCGTTTGTTAGCTGCAAAGAGCTGCAGGGAGAATAACGAAAAACTGCATGCGCATAGGTGCTGCGTTTGAGGCAGCCAAGGATACGATCAGCTCCTGGGATCGATGGCTTCATGCTGCTGCTGCTGCTGCTGCTGCTGCTGCTGCTGCTGTTTTTCTTAGCAGCAAGTGTATCCTTTTGCTTCGCCTGTCTCCTCGGCACACCGGAAAGGCCAGCGCCTCCCACTCCAGCAGTATACGACTCTTGCTGCTGCTGCTGCTGTTGCTGCTGCTGTTGCTGGTGCTGCTGCTGGTGCTGCTGTTGCTGCTGCTGCTGCTGCTGCTGCTGCTGCTGCTGCTGCTGCTGCTGCTGCTGCTCGCTTGCAGGAGAATGTTGTGGGTCTGTTGCCTGTGCATGCTCACAACTACCCTCACTGCCATTTGCTGCTGATATGCCTTGTTGCTGCTGTCTGTCTTCATGCTGCTGTTGCTGCTGTTCTTGCTGTTGCTGCTGCTGCTGTTGCTGCTGTTGCTGCTGTTGCTGCTGTTGCTGTTGCTGCTGCATCTGTTGCTGCTGCTGCTCTGTTTTCTGTTGTTCTTGCTGCATAACCTGCCGTTTTTCCTGCAGCAGCATCTGTTGCTGCTCTTGCTGCTGCTGCTGCTGCAGCAGCTGCTGCTGCTGCTGGTGCTGCTGCTGGTGCTGCTGCTGCTGGTGTGTGGGTGAGAGGCAGCTAATATATAGATTGAGAGAAAGAAGAGAGACAGAGAGCAGCAGCTTATGGTTTGTTATATCTATAAGTTGACGTATAGGGGGGCAGCTGTCTTGCTGCAGTATAAAATCTATAAGAAAGTAAGACCCCACAAACGGCGGCGGTGTGGGGTTGTTGGGATCGCGATCCCAGCCCTCCTCACCACCCCCATGCTCCTGTATTATATCCTCTGTTAACCTCTTGCTGCTTCGCCTCCTGCTGCTGCTGCTGCTGCTGCTGCTGCTGCTGCTGCTGCTGGTGCTGCTGGTGCTGGTGCTGGTGCTGGTGCTGCAGTTGCTGCTGCAGTTGCTGCTGCAGCAGTGTGTACTTGCTGCTGCTGCTGCTGCTGCTGTGTCTGTATGCTGCTGAGAGGTAAGAGGGGGGCCCCCACATGTGGGGCCCCCCCAGTGGTCAGCTACCCAGCATGAAGACAGCAGCAGCAGATGCTGCTGTTTTGTGTTTATAAAACAAAACTGCAGCAAACGAAAAGAAGAAAGAGAAGAAACACCACCCAACAGGCGGCAACCAATAAACTCTAAGCGACAGAGACGACGAGGATAAGAACCATACACTATAGATTTCTCCATTGCTGCTGCTGCTGCTGCTGCTGCTGCTGCTGGTGCTGCTGCTGCTGGTGCTGCTGCTGGTGCTGCTGCTGGTGGTGGTGCTGCTGGTGCTGGTGCTGGTGGTGCTGGTGCTGCTGCTGGTGCTGGTGCTGGTGGTGGTGCTGCTGGTGGTGCTGCTGGTGGTGCTGGTGCTGCTGGTGCTGCTGGTGCTGCTGCTGTTGCTGCTGGTGGTGCTGCTGGTGCTGCTGCTGGTGCTGCTGCTGGCGATGCTGGTGGTACTGCTGCTGGTGCTGCTGGTGCTGTTGTTGCTGCTGCTGTTGCTGTTGCTGCTGGTGCTGCTGCTGCTGATCCATCTGGTGCAGCTCCTGCTGCAGCAGTTGCTGCAGCAGTTGCTGCTGCAGTTGCTGTTGCAGCAGCTGCTGCAGTTTCTGCTGCAGTTGCTGCTGCAGTTGCTTCTGCAGTTGCTGCTGCAGTTTCTGCTGCAGTTGCTGCTGCAGTTTCTGCTGCAGTTGCTGCTGCAGTTTCTGCTGCAGCTGCTGCTGCAGCTGCTGCTGCAGTTTCTATTGGCTGCAGCGCGAGCAGCTCAACAGCCCCAGCAGCATCAACCAATACAAGAAATTTATCGTCGCATGCAAAGGAGACAGAACTGCAGCGAAAGGGAAGAGAAGCTGTTGTCTCTCCTCTTCCTGCTGCTGCTGCTGCTGCTGCTGCTGCTGCTCCTGCTGCTGCTGGTGCTGCTGCTGCTGCTGCTCCTGCTGCTGCTGCTCCTGCTGCTGCTGGTACTGCTGGTACTGCTGGTACTGCTGCTGCTGGTGCTGCTGCTGCTGCTGCTGCTGCTGCTGCTGCTGCTGGAGAGCACTGGCGGCAGAGGCCTAGGTGGCATCTGTTGCAGCAGCAGCAGCAGCAGCGGATCGGCAGCAAAGAAGGAGCAGCAGCAGCAGCAAATGAAGGGCCCCCAAGACACAGCTCCCACATAGGAAGCAGATATCGTGTATCGACTAAAACTATGCTGTCTGTCGGCTGCTGCTGCTGCTGCTGCTGCTGCAGTTGCTGATGCTGCTGCTGCCGCTGCTGCTGCTGCTGCTGC
>NW_013569929.1:1239-2225 GCF_000499745.2 Eimeria mitis | reverse complement strand
CCTTCTTGCGGGGCGGCCTTCCTGCTGGTCTCCGTTCTATCCGTTCTGTCTTCTTCTTAACAGCAGCAGCGTGGAGGAGACAGTGTGTAGAGCATAAGAAGAATAAGGAGACAGACAAACAGCAGCAGCAGCACCGCTGCATGCAACAGCAAAACACCGCAGAGCTCGCCCCCGGCTGTCTCCATACAAACGAGTTAGTGTATTCGGTTGGTAACGACCAGCTTGCTGCTGAATACATAAATCCATCTTATACTCCTGCTGCTGCTGCTGCTGCTGTTGCTGCTGATGCTGTTGCTGGTGGTGGTGGTGGTGGTGGTGCTGCTGCTGCTGCTGGTGGTTGCGGTGGTGGTGGTGGTGCTGCTGCTGCTGCTGTTGGTTCTGAAGCTGGTGGTGGTGCTGCTGCTGCTGCTGGTAGTGGTGCTGCTGCTGCTGTTGCTGCTGGTGGTGGTAGGGGTGCTGCTGCTGCTGCTGTTGCTGCTGGTGGTGGTGGTGTTGCTGCTGCTGCTGCTGTTGTTGTTTTCGCTGGTACTGCTGTTCTTGTTGCTGCTGCTGCTGCTGCTGTTGCTGCTGCAGTTGATCCTGTTGCTGTTGCACCTGCTGCTGTTCCTTCTGCTGTTGCTGCTGCTGTTTCTGCTTTTGTTGCTGCTTTTGCTGCTGCTGCTGCTGTCGCTGCTGCTGCTGCTGCTGCTGCTGCTGCTGCTGCAGCTAACACAGACTTGGGAACCCCCTAGAGGGGGATCGACTCCACCAGCATGGCAGAGTGTGCAGTCTATACAAAAAAATTTATAAACCCTAAACCCTAAACCCTAAACCCTAAACCCTAAACCCTCGAGACACTAAATTTCCGTTTCTATTACTTTATTAAATTCTCTGCTTTTAATAATAAATAAATTAATTAAAATAATAAATTTATTTATTTATTTTCTGCGGTGTATAGACACCGCAACAAGCAGCAACTCACACAGCAGCAGA
This sequence comes from Eimeria mitis, assembly GCF_000499745.2. Lineage (NCBI taxonomy): Eukaryota > Apicomplexa > Conoidasida > Eucoccidiorida > Eimeriidae > Eimeria > Eimeria mitis. The sequence continues at coordinate 1,253 of NW_013569929.1, read as the reverse complement.
GCACGCAGACAATG
>NW_013569929.1:0-441 GCF_000499745.2 Eimeria mitis | reverse complement strand
CTGGGGGGCCCCACACTCCGTATGCCTTCGTGGGGGGCCCTAGTTTCCCTGTCTCCTTTCTGCAGCAGCAAGCTGCTGCTGCTGCTGCTGCTGCTGCTGCTGCGCGCCGCATGGCTCCAGCAGCAGCAGCAGCAACTTTAGCTGCTACAGCTGCAGCAGGTCCTGTCTCTCCTCGAAAGCAGCAGCAGCAGCAGCAGCAGCGCGTGCTGCTGCTGCAGCAGCAGCAGGTGCTGCTGCTGCCTCTCTTTGCTGCTCAAGAGACACCAGCAGCAGCAGCAGAAGCAGCACCAGCAGAAGCAGCAGCAACAGCAGCAGCAGAAGCAGCACCAGCGTCGGCAGCAGAAGAAGCAGCACCAGCAGCAGAAGCATCACCAGCAGCAGCATCATCACCAGACGCAGCAACAGCAGCAGAAGCAGCAGCAGCAGCAGCAGCAGCAGCAG
>NW_013569928.1:11708-11935 GCF_000499745.2 Eimeria mitis | reverse complement strand
ATATATATATTTTTTTTATATATATATATATATATATATATATATATATATATATATATATATATATATAGGGCTAGAGCTCATCATCAGGCATAAGGAACAGTCTCCTTGTTTCTGCTGCTGCAGCAGCAGCAGCAGCAGAAAGAGCAGCAAACTCCTCTCGAGGGTCCCGGGGGAGACAGTCGGGGCCCCCCCGCTTCTTATAGAAAGGAGACAGAGGCAGCACC
>NW_013569928.1:11298-11577 GCF_000499745.2 Eimeria mitis | reverse complement strand
CCAAACGTACAAGCTCCAATACCCACCCTGGGGGCCCCCCAACCGCCTTGGGGGCCCCCTAGGGCCCCTAGAGGGGCCCCCCCAATACCCTGGGGCCCCTCCTGCTCTCTAGACCCTACCGCCTGCCCTTCTTCTGCCCGCTCTGGGGCCCCTGCATCTGCTGCTGCTGCAGCAGCAGCAGCAGCAGCAGCAGTTGTTGCTGCAGCAGCAGCAGCAGTTGCTGGCGTGTGTGTTTGTGTGTGTGTACATAGAGGGTTTAGGGCCCCCGTTGGGGGGGGG
>NW_013569928.1:10232-11198 GCF_000499745.2 Eimeria mitis | reverse complement strand
CTAGCAACAGTAGGGGCCCCCCCCGGGGGCCCCCCAGAGGGCCCCCCAGGTGAGGCCCCCCCCACGGGGGCCCCCAGGGGGGCCCCCATGGGGGCCCCCTCCTCCCCCCGCCCCAGCAACTCACCCAGGGGGGTTGCATGCAGCAGCGCAACAGCAGCACCTGCATGCAGAGCAGCAAGGGCCTCGGAGAGAGACAGCAGCAGCACGCCGCCAGACAGCTGGACCCCTCTCCCCTTCATCGATGCGGGGGGCCCCCCAAACGTACAAGCTCCAATACCCACCCTGGGGGCCCCCCAACCGCCTTGGGGGCCCCCTAGGGCCCCTATGGGGGCCCCCCCAATACCCTGGGGCCCCTCCTGCTCTCTAGACCCTACCGCCTGCCCTTCTTCTGTCTGCTCGGTAGCCCCTGCATCTGCTGCTGCAGCAGCAGCAGCAGCAGCAGCAGTTGTTGCTGCAGCAGCAGCAGCAGTTGCTGGCGTCTGTGTTTGTGTGTGCGTACATAGGGGGTTTAGGGCCCCCGTGGTGGGGGGTAGGGGGCCCCCCAGGGTATTCATATTAACTAGGGCGTATAGGGTACCGGCGGGAAAGGAAGAGGAGACAAGGTCAGCTATCTCTGGTGCTGCTGCATCTATAAACACAAAAGGAGACAGCAACCCCACCTCCAGCAGCAGCAAACCAAGGTCCCTAACACGCTGCACCTGCAGCTGCTTTTGTGTACTCATCAGTATGGGGGCCCCCCCCCAGGGGGCCCCCGCAGAAAGAAGAGAAAAGAAAGCGGGGCCCCCCCATACCCAATGGAGGCCCTCGCAGTTTCCTTCCTTTACACAACCAAAATATCTACTTCTATTCTCTTCTTCTTCCTCCTCCCCCTGCTGCTGCTGCTGCTGCTGCTGCTGCTGCTGCTGCTGCTGCTGCTGCTGCTGCTGCTGCTTGTGGGGTGGGGGAGCAGCAAGCGCCGCATGCAGG
>NW_013569928.1:8332-8578 GCF_000499745.2 Eimeria mitis | reverse complement strand
TGCTGCTGCTGCTGCACCTAGAAGGGGTGTAAGCTGCTGCTGCTGCTGCAGCAGCAGCAGCAGCAGCAACAGCAAAAACAGCAACACACGATGAGAAGAAAAAGGGGGGCCCCCAAGGGGCTTGGGGGCCCCCCCCCCTCGCCTCTGCTGCTGGTAGTATGCAGCTATCATGTTTTTTATATAAAAAATAAAAATATAAAAATAAAAATAATTTTGTTTATAAACAAATAAATATAGAGTATAAGT
>NW_013569928.1:7900-8232 GCF_000499745.2 Eimeria mitis | reverse complement strand
TGCTGCTGGTAGTATGCAGCTATCATGTTTTTTATATAAAAAATAAAAATATAAAAATAAAAATAATTTTATTTATAAACAAATAAATATAGAGTATAATATATACAGAACGCTGCAGCAGCAACAGCAGCTGCTGCAGCAGCAGCAGCAGCAGCAGCAGCAGCAGCAGCAGCAGCAAGAGCTACAAGGGGGGAGGGGGGGGCCCCTCCCCAGCACAGAGAAAACAACAAAAAGAAAAAATAAAAAACTCCTCTACATACCCTTCATCATAATAATATAATAAAGGAGAAGAGAACCAAACTAAACCCCAAAAGAACTTCTGGCCTCAGCCC
>NW_013569928.1:6184-6579 GCF_000499745.2 Eimeria mitis | reverse complement strand
GCTGCTGAATGCGTTATGTTGCTAAGCAGCAATAAACACCAACCCCACCACCACCTGCGTATACAGCTCACGGCTGTCTGTCTCCTTTTTAATTTATTTTTGTCTCCTTTTTTATTTATTTTAATCAACTGTCTCCTTTTGCTTCTATATAAATAAATACACAAACTAATGCAGCTATACAACCCTGCTGTTTCTGTTGCTGCAGCAGCAGCTGCAGCAGCTGCTGCTGCTGCTGTTGCAGCAGCAGCAGCAGCTGCTGCTTCTACTGCTGCAGCACCAACAGCAGCTGCAGCTGTTTCTACTGCTGCTGCTGTCTCAGCAGCAGCAGCAGCTGCTGCTGCATCTGGTGCATCTGCTGCTGCAGCTGCTGTTGCTGCTGCTGCTGCAGTTGCTGT
>NW_013569928.1:5196-6084 GCF_000499745.2 Eimeria mitis | reverse complement strand
AGCACCAACAGCAGCTGCAGCTGTTTCTACTGCTGCTGCTGTCTCAGCAGCAGCAGCAGCTGCTGCTGCAGTTGCTGTTGCTGCTGCTGCATCTGCTGCATCTGCTGCTGCAGCTGCTGTTGCTGCTGCTGCTGCAGTTGCTGTTGCAGTTGCTGCTGCTGCTGCTGCAGGAGACAGAAGAAGCGGGAATCACCAGGCTTCATTTTGGGGTGTATGTACGAGGGGATGCATTTCAAGGTGTTGTCTGCTGCTGTTGCTGCTGCTGCTGCTGCTGCTGCTGAGGCCCCTCCTGGAGGACAGGGGGCCCCCCAGGGGGCCCCCCAGGGGGCCCCCCCAAAGCATTGCTGCTGTGTCTGCTGCTCTTTGTCTCAGGTGTCTCCATCTTAATATATCTGTTATTTTTGTTTTTTTTTTGTGTAGGAGCAGCAGCAGCGAGAGCAGCAGCAGATAGACAGCAGCAGCAAGGAAGCAGCCTGCTGCTGCACTCTGCTTTTCTTCTGCTGATAGGGAGAACGTATCTATATTAAATATAAAAACAAAACCACAATAAACAAAAAACAAAACACCAAAACACAATATACACAATATACTCGCTAACCCTATAGGTACACTCATCGCTCCTGCTGCTGCTGTTGCTGCTGTTGCTCCTGCTGCTGTTGCTGCTGCAGCTGTTGCTGCTGCTGCTGTTGCTGCTGCTGTTGCTGTTGCTGTTGCTGTTGCTGTTGCTGTTGCTGTTGCTGNTGTTGCTGTTGCTGTGTATCTCTTTCTTTGTCTCTGTAAATTTCCGTTTCTTTTTTCTTCCGTTCCTCCTCCTGCTGCTGCTGCTGCTGCTGCTGCTGCTGCTGCTGCTGCTGCTGTTGCTGTTCCTTGTGCAGCAGTTCTTTCTGC
>NW_013569928.1:4532-5096 GCF_000499745.2 Eimeria mitis | reverse complement strand
GCTGCTGTTGCTGTTGCTGTTGCTGTGTATCTCTTTCTTTGTCTCTGTAAATTTCCGTTTCTTTTTTCTTCCGTTCCTCCTGCTGCTGCTGCTGCTGCTGCTGCTGCTGCTGCTGCTGTTGCTGTTCCTTGTGCAGCAGTTCTTTCTGCTTTTGCTGCTGCCGCTTCTCTCTCTCTCCTACTCCTACTCCTCCTGCTCCTACTCCTACTCCTGCTGCTGCTGCTGCTGCTGCTGCTGCTGCTGCTGCTGCTGCTGCTGCTGCTGGTGCTGCTGCTGCTGCTGTTTATTGTTTTATATATTCAGCGAAGATAGAGTTGATTTCTTTATCAAAAAGGGGACAGCGCAGCGGCATATCGGTGTCATAGAAAGGGTTCTTTAGGCCTAAATCTGTGTATGCGGTGTATACACGGTGGAGACAACCTATACATACCTCACGAGATATCTCTGGCTTTGTTACTAACACAAAACGTAAACCTGAATACATATAAATATACACATTCTATATATATATATATATATATATATATATATATATATATATATATATATATATATATATATATA
>NW_013569928.1:4293-4432 GCF_000499745.2 Eimeria mitis | reverse complement strand
ATATACTGCATCTTTTGTTTTGTTTTCTGGTTTTTGTTTGGCGGGGGTTGGGGTTTTATTTGGGGAAAGAGATAAAAAAAAAAAAAAAAAAAAAAAAAAAAAAAAAAAAAAAAAAAAAAAAAAAAAAAAAAAAAAAAAA
>NW_013569928.1:3814-4275 GCF_000499745.2 Eimeria mitis | reverse complement strand
CAGGCTTCGTTACTAATACAAAACGGAGACACACATAAATAAATAAATAAATAAATATAAATAAATAAATAAATAATTTAATAAATAAATAAATAAATACAAATAAGTCTAGATAAATAAATAAATAGATGAATATAAATAAATATTGTTTATTTATTTAGTTGTTTATTTATTTATTTGCAAAAAACGAAAATAAAAAAGGAGACAAAAAAAGAACAAAAGGAGACAGCTGCAGGAGACAGCTCAGCCGTTAATACAAAAAAAAAACAAAAACAAATAAAAAACAAATAAAAAACAAATAAATATAATATAATACACAACAACAACAACAAAAGCAAAACAGCAAAACAACAGCAGCAGCAGCACCCCCTCCCCCCCACCCCAGCCAGCAGCAACAGCAGCAGCAGTAGCAGCAGCAACAGCAGCAGCAGCAGCAACAGCAGCAGCAGCAGCAGCAGCAG
>NW_013569928.1:2019-2288 GCF_000499745.2 Eimeria mitis | reverse complement strand
TTTATTTGTTTATTTGTTTATTTATTTATTTATATTTATTTGTTTATTTAGTTTGTTAGTTTTTTTGGTTGTTTGTTTGTTTATTTGGTTAGTTGTTTATCTGTTTATTCTGTATACAAAAACATATATACTTATTTATTTATTTATTTTTTTATTTATTTATTTTTTGTTTATTTATTTATTTGTATGTGTATGCATATCTATATGTTTATATTATACTAGAATAGAGACGGATAGACAAATATATAAAAGGGAATTGCTGCTGCTGC
>NW_013569928.1:744-1919 GCF_000499745.2 Eimeria mitis | reverse complement strand
GTGCTGCTGCTGCGTACATAAAGAAGCATAAGAAAGAAAATAAATAAATAAAAAAAGAAAAAAAAAATAAAATATAATCGATATTATATAAACAAAAACAAACAACTCTCAGGTGTACAGACAGGGGCTGCTACGATCAGACAGGCATGCAGCAGCAGCAGCAGCAGCAGCAGCAGCAGCAGCAGCAGCAGCAGCAGGAGGTAACTAGCTGGCTAAACCCTTTCCTCTCTCACTAATGTATTTATTATTATTATTTTTATTTTATTTTAATTTATTTTTATTTATTTTTATATTTAAAACAAAAAAAACAAAAAAAAAGAAAAAGAAAGAAACAAACAACACCGCAAGCGGGGGGAGCAGCAGCAGCAGCTGATACTAAATATAATAAATAAATAAATATAAATATTTATTTTATTTATTTGTTTTATATTTATTTATTTATTTATATTTATTTATATTTATTTATATTTATTTATTTTTATTTATATTTGTTTTCTCTTTTTTTTATTTCTTTGTGGTGTGTCTATATGATTTCTTTCTGTTGCTTTGTTTTTGTTTATTTATTTTTATTTATTTATTTATTTATTTATTTATTTATTTGTTTATTTATTTATTTATTTATTTATTTGTTTGTTTGTTTGTGTTTATATTTATTTATATATTTATTTATTTCCGTTTATTTATTTATCTGTTTTTCTTTTTGTCTCCTTTTTAGTATTTGGGGTGTACATGCACCTCCTCGCTGTCTCCTTTTGTCTCCTTTTGTCTCCTTTTATCTTTTTTTATTTCTTTCTTGTATGTCTCTCTCTTTGTCTCTTCTTTTTTATCTCTTTGTTTATTTCTTCTGTCTCTTTCTCTCTCTGTCTCCTCTTTTTATTCTCTGTCGCTGTCTCCTTTTTTTTCTTTATTTATTTCTGTTGTCTCTTCCCTCTGTCTCCTTTTGTCTCCTTTTGTCTCCTTCTGTCTCCTTTGTGTGTTTCTCTCTCTTACGTTGTGCCGCTGTCTCCTGCTGCTCTCTGCTGCTGCTGTTGGTGCTGCCGTTGCTGCTGCTCCTGCTTTTCTCGCTTCTGTTACTACTGCACCAGCAGCAGCAGCAGCAGCAGCAGCAGCAGCAGCAGGAGTATCAGCAGCAGCAGCTGTAGCAGCAAGGTGCGGTTGTCATCGTACAAGCCTTC
>NW_013569928.1:475-644 GCF_000499745.2 Eimeria mitis | reverse complement strand
CAACAGCAGCAGCAGCAGCAGCAGCAGCAGTACTCCCTCCCAAGGAGATGCAAGGCTGGCGTGTACGTACAGAGATGCTGCTTCTGCTGCTGCTGCTGTTGCTGCTGCTGCTGTTGGTGCTGCCGTTGCTGCTGCTCCTGCTTTTCTCGCTTCTGTTACTACTGCACCA
>NW_013569927.1:6256-9607 GCF_000499745.2 Eimeria mitis | reverse complement strand
AGCTGCTGCAGCAGCAACAGCAGCTGCAGCAGCAAGAGCAGCTGCAGCAGCAAGAGCTGCTGCAGCACCCAGCAGACGCACGACACCGGCCTGCTGCTGCTGCTGCAGCTGCAGTTTTTGCTGCTGCTCGCAGCATCAGCAACAGATACAGCCTGCTGCTGCTGCTGCTGCTGCTGCTGCTGCTGCTGCTGCTAGTATGAAAAGAAGTTGCATGCGAATAGCAGCAGAAGTGCTGCTGCTGCTGCTGCTGCTGCTGCTGCTGCTGTTGGTTTCTGTATGCTGAGGTGTACATACACCTCAGCAGTGTCCCTCCATTGGGGCCCTTGAGACGCTACCACTCCTCTCTGCTGCTGCTGCTGCTGCTGCTGCTGCTGTTGCTGCTGCTGCTGTGTCTGCTGCTGCTGCTGTTGCTGCTGGTGAAGCAGCAGACACAGCAGCAACACCTGCTGCTGTAGCAGCAGCAGCAGCAGCAGCAGCACGAGCAGCCTTCGAGCAGCCACTGCCTTTGGGTGTCTGTACACTGCGGCTGCGGTAAAGAGCAGCACGACGGCGGAGCTGCTGCTGCTGCTGCTGCTGCTGCTGCTGCTGNCTGCTGCTGCTGCTGCTGGTGTTGCTGCTGCAGCGAACGCGATGTCTTTGTACTGCATGCAGCAGCAACTGCAGCAACAGCAGCAGCAACGGCTGCTGCAGCAGCAGAACCAGAACCCAAAGAAGATACAGATAAAGGGGATTTCCTGGGGGACGTGCTGGAAGCAGCCCCTGCTGCTGCTGCTGCTGCTGCTGCTGCTGGTGTTGCTGCTGCTGCTGCTGCTGCTGTTCGTGGCTGCGCAGGGGAGACTGCAGCAGCAGCAGCAGCAGCAGGGCCAGCAGCGCCTCCTCTGCGAGCAGACACGGGAGAGAGAGACGTAGCTCGACTTCTGCTTGCTGCTGCTGCTGCTGCTGCTGCTGCTGTTGCTGCTGTAGGCCGAGCAGCAGCAGTACGCGGTGATGTTGCTGCAGCACGGCGCGTCAGCAGCAGAGCAGCAGCACGTTGCTGCTGTGTCTCTCTGCTAGCAGCTGCTGCTTCTCCCCGCGGTGCAGCAGCAACACCAGCAGTTGCAGCTGGAGCAGCAGCTGCAGCAGCAGCAGCACCTGCTGCTGCTGCTGCTGCTGTCGCCGGGGGACGCACAGAGCCAGTAACCTTCACTGCTGCACGTGTCAGTGGCCGCCCCTTTACATGCTGCTGCGGTGCTGCTGCAGCAGCAGCAGCAGCAGCAGCAGCAGCAGGGGCTGTAGGTGCTGCTCTTGCTGCAGCAAATGTTGCTGCTGCTGTAGGCAGGATGCGGCTGCATAGGGTCCTTGACGTGCTGCGAGGTGTTGCTGCTGCTGCTGTTGCTGCTGCTGCAGTGGAAGCAGCAGCAGCAGCTCTCCGCTTCTGCAGCGGCAGAACGCGGCTCGTTGCTGCTGTAGAAGGGGTAGGAGCAGCAGNAGCAGCAGGGCGCGCTTGTGCTGCTGTGGATACTAACTTCGTGCTGCAGCTGCTGGGGCCGCTCGGTTTGTTGCTGCGCTGCAGCAGCATGCGGCCGACACCTGCTGCTGTTGCAGCAGCAGCAGCAGCAACCAAGCGTACAGCTCCAGCCCTTCGTTGCTGCTGCTGCTGCTGTTGTTGCTGCTGCTGTTGCTGCTGCTGCTGTTGCTGTTGCTGCTCTTGCATATCTATTCGCCTCTCTGTATCAACAGAACTTTTTCCTGCAGCAGCACCAGCACCACCAGCAGCAACAGCAGCAGCAGCAGCAGCAGCAGCAGCAGCAGCAGCAGGAGCTGCTGCTGCTGCTGCTGCTGCTGCTGGCCGTGGCAGCAAAGGAGGAAGGCTGCTGTCGCTGCTGCAGCAGATGGCTCTGTCTAACAGACACTGCAGCGGATGCAGGGGGCTGCATGGGGGGACCCCATCATCATCATCATCATCTGCTGCTGCTGCTGCTGCTGCTGCTGCTGCTGCTGTATCTTCTGCTGCTGGAGCAGCTGCTGCAGCATCATTAACGCAGTCTTGCGGTGCGTGTGAGACTGCAGAAGCAGCAGCAGGAGATGATGATGCTGCTGCTGCTGCTGGTTCTGCTGCAGCAGACCTGTGCATGCAGCAGCACCGCTTCTTGAGGGACGCTACAGGGCTCCCTTCGTGCTGCTGCTGCTGCTGCTGCTGCTGCTGCAGCTGCTGCAGCTGCTGTGTACACCGTGGTGGGGTCAGGCTACTGCTGCAGCACCTGCGTTTGCTGCTGCTGCAGCTGCTGCACGAGACGCTGCCGCAGCGGCAGCAGCTGCAGGACGGAGCCTTTCGCTTGTGCTGCTGCTGCTGCTGCTGCTGCTGCTGTTTAACAGGGCTGCAGCAGCGCATGCAATCATCATGTCCCTCTGCTGTTTTGCTCCTAATAGGGGTGCTGCAGCAGCTGCTGCTGCTGCAGCTACTGCTGCTGCAGCTGCTGCTGCTGCAGCTACTGCTGCTGCAGCTACTGCTGCTGCAGCTGCTGCTGCTGCAGCTGCTGCTGCTGCTGCTGCAGCAGCTGCAGTGTTCAGCAGCAGCAACAAGAGCAACCTGGCTGCGGGCGAGGGCCTTTGCGTCTTCTGCGAAAGTAAATTCCATCATCGCTCTGAACTCAGGAAGAGTGAGGCGTGAAGGTGTGCTGCTGCTGCTGCTGCTGCTGCTGCTGCTGCTGTCTGCTGCTGCTGTTGCTGCTGGTGTTTGCTGCTCTGCTGCTGCTGCTGCTGCTGTCTGCGGTGCTGGGGTGCTGCTGTACGCGCGACACCGCAAGGGGGTCCCCAAAGGTGTTTTAGCAGATCCTGCTGCTGCTGCTGCTGCTGCTGCTGCTGCTGCTGCAGCAATGCCGCCAACTTGCTGCTGCAGCTCAACGGCTGCATGCGATGTATGGCGTGGAGGCGTTAGCTGTCTTTGTTGCTGCTGCTGCACCTGCTGCTGCTGCTGCTGCTGCTGCTGCTGCTGCTCCGCGCGGCGGTTCTTGGGGGGGCTCGGGCTGCATGCAGCCCTCACATGTTCTATCATATACTCCGCCATCGCCCTGCAGCAGCAGCAGCAGCAGCAGCAGCAACAGCAGCAGCAGCAGCAGCAGCAAGAGTATGATGCTGCAGCAGCAACGTGATGGGCCTGTCAGCAGCACGCGCTGAAAGGTGGTGGGGAGGAGACAGCAAAAAGAATAAACAAAAGGAGACAGGAGACAAAAGAAAAGATGAGAGACAAAAGGAGACAAAATAATAAACAAAAAGAGACAGGAGACAAAAGAAAAGATGAGAGACAAAAGGAGACAAAAGAAGAAACAAAAGGAGACAGGAGACAAAAAAAAAGATAAAAGACAAAAGGAG
>NW_013569927.1:4590-4738 GCF_000499745.2 Eimeria mitis | reverse complement strand
GTGTGACGGCATCAGCAGTTGCTCTTTCTCTCCTTCCATTCCTTCTAAACTGCTGCTGCTGCTGCTGCTGCTGCTGCTGCTGCACTTGTTGCATTAGCTGTTGCTGCTGCATCCCACCACCTACCACCACCATCTGCTGCTGCTGCTG
>NW_013569927.1:4107-4490 GCF_000499745.2 Eimeria mitis | reverse complement strand
CTGCATCTGCTGCTGCTGCATCTGCTGCTGCTGCATCTGCTGCTGCTGCATCTGCTGCTGCTGCTGCTGCTGTTTGTGTGTGTGTGTTGCTGCAGCGGTATTTTAAGAGTTTAGGTTTGGGTGTGGGTGTGTCTGTGCCCTATAGTTATTTTATTGCTGCTTGTCTTACCTCTTCATCGGCTATTCATTTTTATTATAAAGAGGTAGAGGAGGCCTTTCTCATGATGCAGAGAGCCACACAAAAAGAAAAAATACAGCAGCAGCAGCAGCAGCAGCAGCAGATGCTGCTGCAGCAGCAGCAGCAGATGGTTGTGGTGGGTGGTGGGATGCAGCAGCAACAGCTAATGCAACAAGTGCAGCAGCAGCAGCTGCTGCAGCAGCAA
>NW_013569927.1:1995-4007 GCF_000499745.2 Eimeria mitis | reverse complement strand
TTAGCTGTTGCTGCTGCATCCCACCACCCACCACAACCATCTGCTGCTGCTGCTGCAGCAGCAGATGCAGCAGCAGCAGATGCAGATGCAGCAGCAGATGCAGCGGGAAGAAGAGCAGGATTTGTTGTTGTTGTTGTAGGAGAAGCAGCAATATACACTGCAGCAGCAGCAGCAGCAGCAGCAGCAGCAGCAACAGGAGTCGTCGTAGTTGTAGCAGCAACAACAGCAGCAGCAGCAGCAGCAACAGTAGTGGTAGCAGCAACAAACACACAACAGCAGCAGCAGTAGCAGCAGCAGCAGCAGAAACAGCAGCAGAAGCTGCAGCAGCAGAAGCAGCCGTAGCAGCAGCGGCTGCAGCGAAGGCTTCAGCAGCAGGAGCAGCAGCAGCAGCAGCAGCAGCAGCAGCAGGAGCAGCAGCAGCACCTGTAAGACAGATCTGACGAGTGTTTCAAGTTGCATGCGTTGCTGCTGTTTTTCCTGCTGCGTTTGTTTTTGCTGCTGCATCTGCTGCTGCAGCGCAGCAGCAATCTGCTGCTGCAGCTCTTCACACTGCAGCACCCCGCTGCTGCTTCTATCCAACAAACGAAACAAACGAACCCAATTCTGTGTTGCTTCTTCTCGCAGCAACCGCGCCATTATCAGCAACGCAACCTGCAGCAGCAGCAGCAGCAGCAGCAGCAGCAGCAGCGGCAGCAGCGGCAGCAGGAGGAGAAGGAGGTGCAGGTGCAGCAGCAAGTGTAGCAGCAGCGGGAGCAAGTGCAGCAGCAGCAGCAGCAGCAGCAAGTGTAGTACCAGTAGCACAGGCAGGAAGGGCAGTAGCAGCAACAGCAGCAGCAGCAGCAGCAGCAGCAGGAGCAAGTGCAGCAGCAGCAGCAGCCAGTGAGAGAAGGGAAAGAAGGTGATGGAGAGTAAAAAGAAAACAGAGAAAAGAAACGCATGCAGATGCAGGTGTATGTACAGCAGGTTGGGGCTTTCTTTCTGTGTTGCTGCTATTGCTGCTGCTGCTGCTGTTGCTGCTGCTGCTGCTGCTGCTGTTGTTGTTGTTGTTACTGCTGTTCCTATTTCTGCTTTTTCTGTTGCTATTTTATCTGTTTCTTTTGCTGCTGCTGCTGCTGTTGCAGCAGCAGCAACAGCAGCAACAGCAGCAGCAACAGCAGCAGCAACAGCAGCAGCAACACCAGCAGCAGCAACAACAACAGCAGCAACACCAGCAGCACCAACAGCAACACCAGCAGCAGCAGCAACAGCAACACCAGCAGCAACAGAAACAGCAACACCAGCAGCGGCAACACCAGCAGCAGCAACAGCAACACCAGCAGCAACAGCAGCAGCAGCAGCAGCAGGAGAAATTACTTTTTTGAGGGGAGGAGAAACAGCAAAGCGAACGAAAGAGCGCAGCAGCGTTATGGCTTCTGCTGGCAGCAGCAGAGAAAAAGGAGACAGATACAAACAACAGACAGGGGAAGAGTAACCGCGAAAGTATGGGTGGTCTAGCACCTGTATACACACAGAATATATATATGTATATGTATATGTATATATATAGAGAGAAAAGGAGACAGAAGGAGACAGAAGGAGACAGATAGAGAGAAAAGGAGACAGAAGGAGACAGAAGGAGACAGAGACAAACAGCAGACAGGGGAAGAGTAACAACGAAAGTATGGGTGGTCTAGCACCTGCATCAACAAACAAAAAAATAAATAAATAAAACAAAACAAAAAAACTAAAACAAAACAAACTAAAATAAAATAAAATAAAATAAAAATAAAATAAAATAAAATAAAATAAATAAAAATAAAAAAAAAAGAATTACCTGTCTCCCTGTCTTTTTTTTTTTAAACTCCTTGCAGAGCATCAACAAAAAAATAAAAAAAAAAACAAAAAAAAAACAGAAAAAAACAGAAAAAAAACAAAACAAAGCGGAACAAACTAAACCAAACCAAACCAAACCAAAACAAAACAAAACAAAACGAAATAAAATAAAATAAAATAAAATAAAATAAAATAAAATA
>NW_013569927.1:1267-1895 GCF_000499745.2 Eimeria mitis | reverse complement strand
CCCTGTCTCCTTTTTTTTTTTTTTTAATGTCCTTGCAGAGCATCAACAAAAAAATAAATAAAAAAACAAAAAAAAAACAGAAAAAAACAGAAAAAAAACAAAACAAAGCGGAATAAACTAAACCAAACCAAACCAAACCAAAACTAAACAAAACAAAACAAAATAAAATAAAATAAAATAAAATAAAACAAAAATAAATACCTGTCTCCCTGTCCATCGTTTTCTGGGGTCTTTCTCTAGAACTCCTTGCAGAGCATCAACAAATACACAAATATAAACACAAAAAAACAGAAAAAAACAACAAAAAAACGAAACAAAGCGGAATAAACTAAAACAAAACAAACCAAAATAAAATAAAATAAAATAAAATAAATAAAATAAATACCTGTCTCCCTGTCCATCGTTTTCTGGGGTCTTTCTCTAGAACTCCTTGTAAAGCATCAATAAACCCAAGATGTTTAATATGTGTATATAAAGAATTTTCCCAGTTTATTTGTTTATTTACTGCGGCCCACATAACCTGTGTGTCTCCTTTCTCTATAAAAGGAGAACAACCAGTATATATATAATGCATCAATACACCAGCACTCCATATATCACACTTGCTGTTGTAGGCGGAGACAGGAGC
>NW_013569927.1:844-1144 GCF_000499745.2 Eimeria mitis | reverse complement strand
AAAAAAAAAAAAAAAAAAAAAAAAAAAAAAAAAAAAAAAAAAAAAAAAAAAAAAAAAAAAAAAAGATAGAAATATAGGGTGTGTGTGGGGTGTCTCCTTTTACCTGCCCTAGTATAAAGAAAAGAGTTATTGTTTGTGTGTGTATTATCTCCTGTCTCCTTTTTATTTTTTTTTTTTTCTAGAGAAGCAATCAACTCAGGCGGGGGTAAAAGCCAACGCATGCAAGGGTCTCCGTTGTGATAGACTGTGGGGTCTTTCTCTTTACTACTGGGATCGATCGATCCCGCTCCCCCCCCTCTC
>NW_013569927.1:0-827 GCF_000499745.2 Eimeria mitis | reverse complement strand
CCCCACACGCTCCCGCTCCCGCTCCCGCTCCCCCCCCACACGCTCCCGCTCCCCCCACACACGCTCCCGCTCCCGCTCCCCCCACACACGCTCCCGCTGCCCCCACACACTCTCCCGCTGACCCCACACACTCTCCCGCTGACCCCACACACGATCCCGATCCCCGGGATCGCCCCACAGCTCTGGAAATATTTAGATTAGCTAAACCAAAATCTAATAACTTTAACTCTGCATCGGCTGCATGCGAGGTCCATACAAAATTCTCAGGCTTCACGTCTCTATGCACTATGTTGCGGTCGTGTAGGTAACATAAAGCCTGTAAACAAATAAATATAAATAAATAAATATAAATAAATAAATATAAATAAATAAATATAAATAAATAAATAAATAAATAGAAATAGATAAAGAAATAAATAGAGAGAGAAAAGAAATAAAAAGATTAAAAAATAAATAAATGGATTCACGTCTCTGTGCACTATGTTGCGGTCGTGTAGGTAACATAGAGCCTATAAAAAAAAACAAATATAAATAAATAAATAAATATAAATAAATAAATAAATAAATATAAATAAATAAATATAAATAAATAAATATAAATAAACAGAAATAGAAAAAGAAATAAAAAGATTAAAAAATAAATAAATGGATTCACGTCTCTGTGCACTATGTTGCGGTCGTGTAGGTAACATAGAGCCTATAAAAAAAAACAAATATAAATAAATAAATAAATATAAATAAATAAATAAATAAATAGAAATAAATAAATATAAATAAATAAATATAAATAAACAGAAATAGAAAAAGAAATAAAAAGATTAAAAAAT
>NW_013569926.1:10959-11041 GCF_000499745.2 Eimeria mitis | reverse complement strand
TGCTGCTGCTGCTTCTCCCTCTGCTCCACCACCAGCACCAGCACCAGCAGCAGCAGCAGCAGCAGCAGCAGCAGCAGCAGCA
>NW_013569926.1:10631-10859 GCF_000499745.2 Eimeria mitis | reverse complement strand
TCTGCTCCACCACCAGCACCAGCACCAGCAGCAGCAGCAGCAGCAGCAGCAGCAGCAGCAGCAGCAGCAGGAACAGCTGGAGGGTCAGCAAAATCCAGCAGAAAGGGCAGAACGATTGCTTCTCTTCCGTCTCCTCTGCTGCTGCGAGCTACACCCACAAAGTTAAAGTGCAGCGTCCCTGCTGCTGCTGCTGCTGCTGCTTCTGCTGCTGCTGCTGGAGTTGCTGCT
>NW_013569926.1:10153-10531 GCF_000499745.2 Eimeria mitis | reverse complement strand
TCCTCTGCTGCTGCGAGCTACACCCACAAAGTTAAAGTGCAGCGTCCCTGCTGCTGCTGCTGCTGCTGCTGCTGGAGTTGCTGCTGCAGCAGCAGCAGCAGCAGCAGCAGCAGCAAGTGGTGGTTCTATCAGATAGAATGGCTGCAGCGAGGACTCCATTTGCAGAGAAGAAAACAGCAAACGCAACTCACGCAGAAATGCTGGGGCTTGCTGCTCCGAGCATAGCTGCTGCTGCTGCTGCTGTTGCTGCTGCTGCTGCTGCTGCTGCTCATGGCTGCCTACATACGGCAGAAATATAAAGGGGTATTGTGAGGGTTTGATGGGTCCAGCGTAGCAGGGTGCAGCAGCAGCAGCAGCAGCAGCAGCAGCAGGAGTATT
>NW_013569926.1:1329-1538 GCF_000499745.2 Eimeria mitis | reverse complement strand
TTTTTTTTTTTTTTTTTTTTTTTTATATTAAATAAATTTCTTTTGGTGTTTAAATTTGTTTTGTTAATATAATATATTATATTATATTTAAAAATAAATTTAATTATATTTAATTAAGTAATAACAAAATTAAATAAATAAAAAATAATAAAATAAAATAAAATAAAAAATAAAATAAAAGTAAAATAAAAAATATATATATATAAACA
>NW_013569926.1:962-1299 GCF_000499745.2 Eimeria mitis | reverse complement strand
TTTTTTTTTTTTTTTTTTTTTTTTTTTTTTTTTTTTTTTTAGGCTCCCGCCCCCATTTCTTCTGTCTCCGTTTCTTCTGTCTCCTCATCTCTGTCTCTAAATCCTTATTTAAATATACCTTTACTGTCTCCTTTTGTTTCTTCTTTTTCTTTATTTTCTTCTCTCTCTAAACCCCGCAGTGAGCTTATAGTGGTTGCTTCGTTAGTTAATAAAACCCCAAACCTTGGGGGCCTTGCGAGGACTTGCGAGGTTTTCTCTGCCAGGTACTAAACCCTAAACCCTAAACCCTAAACCCTAAACCCTAATTTTTAATATCTTTATATTTATATATCTATGT
>NW_013569926.1:671-903 GCF_000499745.2 Eimeria mitis | reverse complement strand
AAAAAAAAAAAAAAAAAAAAAAGAATTTTAAATAAAAATATTTATTTCTTTATAAACCCTAAACCCTAAACCCTAAACCCTAAACCCTAAACCCTAAACCCTAAACCCTAAACCCTGATGAGGGTTTTGGGGTGTATCTCTGCAGGAGTTTGGTTGTTAACAGTTTAGATGTTTTAAAGGATTCTACATTCAGAAATATATCTGTCTCCGCTCATCAGTGGCTACCAATCAC
>NW_013569926.1:0-373 GCF_000499745.2 Eimeria mitis | reverse complement strand
CCCCCCCCCCAAAAAAAAAACAAGGGTTTATTGTTTATTGTTTATTGTTTATTGTTTATTGTTTAGGGTTTATTGTTTATTGTGTATGCAGGTATCTCGTGAGTGTTTGGGTTTATATTTGGAGGGTTTGAGGGGTCAAGGGTTTACGGTGGTTGCTGCTGAGCAGTGTGCTTCTTCTTTATCTTTATTTAATTTTTGTTTTCCTTTTAAAACAGTTTTGTTGCTGGGCGCCGAAAAAGAAGGAATACCGCCGCAGCTACTTAATAAAGCAGATTACTGTATAGAGATACCACAGGTAATATTATACACACTGCTACCTAGCTAGCTAGCTAGCTAGCTAGCTAGCTGGCTAGCTGGGTGGGTGGGTGGGTGG
>NW_013569925.1:17039-29961 GCF_000499745.2 Eimeria mitis | reverse complement strand
CAGCCTTCCTTGCCCGACGCACGGTGAACTCGTGCAGCCTTTAGTTCCCTTACTTGCTCCGTAGAGAACGTAAGTCGTATGCCCAAGCTTTTCCTCTCGTGTTCCTGTGCCGGCTTTGAGCACTACCTGGCTAATAATTGCCTATAGATATCTGAAGCTGCGGTAGCAATGCGCTGGGTTCGGGCAACCAGATCCATCATCGGGCAAGGTAACGATATTTCGTTCTCGTCCAGAGAATCCGGAGTCCAGCAAACGCAGGATAGCAGTGTTCTTCCATAAAGGCGTTCAGGGTAAGGGATAATACGTAGCCGGATTGACTAGTGCCGTCGGCTGCACTGCGCAAGCATGCCGTTGGTATGTTCAGTTTCAGCGTCTGCCGGCGGGGAGTTGGCGGCGGTCGTCCTGGTGCCGATTCTCGGGCGTGTCATAAGTTCGCACCAGAAAGCGCTAACCCGCTTAGCGGCCTTAGCAGTAATGATGATCTTTCGGATTGATGTGGAGCGCTTATGTGATGATTAATGAATAGGTCGTCCTTCAATGGCATTCGTGTGGTCAACGGTTCACACTCGTACCATGCGCAATAGCAAATTCGTTGATGTTCCCCCTTAAATAACGTTGAATTGCGGGACCTCCTGCAGCTTAAGTGAATATCTGTGAGGACGTCAAAGTCCTCATAGATATTCACTTAAGCTGCAGGAGGTCCCGCAATTCAACGTTATCCAAGGGGGAACAAGAGCGCAATTGGAAACAGAATAGTACCTCCACCGACAACTTCACGCGACGCATNCTGTGCAACGCGCATCAATAGGACAGTGTCAACTTTTTTGTCAGACTTCTGAGCCAGAAACGTGTGAGCCTCACTGCAAGTTCCGCTGACGAATGGCCTCGATCTCTGCGCGTTTTGTATCCACTCCTGCTCGAAGGACAGGATTCTCGAACAAGCCAATTTTTTGCAAGGAACGCGTACAATTCTATACCTGTACCAAGCACTGCTTCTCCTTTCAGATTTATCGGGAACTTCGCATTCACTCGGAGGATTCACGGACATTGCAGTCGAGAAGTGTCATACCTCTATTTGGGCATCCAGCCCTTAGTGGTGGGGCTGCAGGTGTTCTTCCTCTTCTATCAGTCGGACGATGTGCATTCAAGATCCCGAAGAACACTCACCTGCAATAGTTTGAGAGGGCAGGTGGGGAACGTAGTCTTGTGAATACCTGTGGTTGGGATCCGCTAGAAGAGGCGTAAACGGGCCAGTGTATAAGCATGGAGCTAAAAGTTGGCACCGCACAGGCTTNGATCCGCTAGAAGAGGCGTAAACGGGCCAGTGTATAAGCATGGAGCTAAAAGTTGGCACCGCACAGGCTTATCCAAGGCTGAAAGGTTGTTGCCTCCTCTCCATGTCTCAGCAGCCAAGTAGCTAAGCACGTGAAGTTCGCTGAACCTGGCGCATAGAAGGAATCTTTTTTTTGCTTTAACGCGTTTTTCCCTGGATATTTTTCTTGAACGTTCTAGTGTTCCAGCGTAACCTCGCGACAGCCATTCTCAGGGGCCTGTCGAACCGTTGGAGCGCCCCCACCCTTCATCCTCGGGACCTTTGTTCTTTGCGCTTAACGAGGTAAAATGTACGTATTACTATGTTCGCCACCTAAAAGTATATCTTGGCAAGAGGGTATAATGCCTACCTGTATATTGTAGTGAATACTTACACGGCAACATTGCCGTGCTGCTTCTGCAAGAGTGAGGGCTGATTTGACAATCGAAATGTGAGACCATATTAATGTTTATTGAGTAAATATATGATGAGTGTGTTAGATAGTGTTTATAAAGACACGTATTGTTCTGTACTATCGTGTGACTGTATGAGAAGCTGGCATGAGACTTGATGCAATGGCGGGGCAACACGCCAGGCCGTCTCCGCTCAGCACCCCTAGGGCTGCGGTGCGGGCTCCAATGGTAATGAGACCAGAACGATTGGAGAGANGTCTCCGCTCAGCACCCCTAGGGCTGCGGTGCGGGCTCCAATGGTAATGAGACCAGAACGATTGGAGAGATCAAAACAAGAGAAAAAACATTCTTTAACACTCGTTGGCCTCGCTATTTTGCTGCATAAGAGAGCTCCGTTGAGAGTGACCGTCAACTTATACGTGCCGGATACTTACACTCGTCAGTTGGGTTCGAAGGATGCCCCCCACAATAGTCTTTCACAGGAACAGCCAGCTAACATGTCACGCTCTGAGTGACTGAGAGCGCAGCTGACGGATCATCGGCTTACTGGCCCCTCAGTACCTCCATTGCTATGGATTGGCAACGCCGCACCGTGTGAGGTAATGCGGATCCCTACTAGGTCTCACGATTGGGTTGTTTTTGTCCGCTTTTGTGTTGTCATTGCGTGAACAAGACGCAGAGCTGCGGACGCTTGGCGCATTCACTGACGTAAGTGAGCTCAAGTTCCTAGGGCCCCATTATCCGTAATGCCCCAAAGTCTCCTTAGGTGGATTACTGCATGGAAGTTTCTCTCGCGGGACTTCATCAGGTTGCTATGAAGCACTGAACATACCGCCAGGATTCCTGAGCAGCTCCACCTGCTGCACGGGGCATTTGTCCAGTCATTTTGTCTGTTCACAATGCCAAAGAAGGAGCATGTCGTGCAACCCCATGCTCATGTAGAGTTCTTCGTATTTCTTCACCTCCATTTTTGCAGCACACATTACCACCTCCAGTACTATGTATGGGAGTAGGCAGTGCCTAATATCTCGGTTATCGCTCTCCTGAATTTTTAAATTGCAAGCTTGACGATTCGGTCAACGCCTGTGCTTATTCTCTTTCACGGTNATGATGCACTCTAGCTCCGTCCTGAAACACAACTAGTGAACAGTTTCTGACTCAGTAGACAGATGCGTTTCCGTCCGCAAGGAAGCATTGGAGCTGGACAGACGAAGATGATTCCGTCGACCATAATGTATCGCTTTAGGCATTTCGGGCCTGTGAGGCCCATTGAGGCAACTGTGGTTCCTCTCCAACTCCCTTGACTCTGTTGCAGCGATGCGCCTGGGGTCATCATTAAATGAAGTTTGCTAAAAAGCAAGGAAAATGCCAGCAGGCGTAAGTAGAGTCGCGTTTCCCCACGGAGCTCAAACAAGGAAGTGCAATGTTGGACTTATCCAAAGTTGCAGCGGAGTGATTTGGCGGGTTACCAAAAACCCACTTTTCTCATACATCGATTCCTGTGTGGAACAGGGTTGTCACTGCAGGGGAAGAAAGTGCTTAACGAACGTCTTTTATTATGCTGAGCAAGAGGGTGGTGCTACCTTGCTCTCGCTAGTTGTACCGACCAGAAAGCACAACATTAGTGATGATTAATGCTGTCTATGCCTGGGCATCAATCTTCTCAATGAGGATCGCTGCACAAAGAAACAAGGAGACTGACACCAGCGGACTGACGGCAGTGCTCGGTAGAGCTATGACAGAGAACTAGCCGAACGATTGTGTTTTTCGAAGAGTTGGTTTAGGGCAGAGCAACTGGTGCGCATAAAGGGAAAGGCACTAAGCTAAGCAGAGACAGTGAGATCGAAGTGGAGCGGAGCACAAAGTGATGAGAACATGCAGTATACGTATGTTCACGGGAAGCTGCAAGGAAATGCTGGAGGTAAAGGCATACCAGAATAGCCCGGGGAATAGTAATTGACAACTTCAGGCGGGTATAGGTTGCAGACGCTTTGGATGTAGTCGAGTACTTCCGTCGCAGCATCGGTCTCACGTATTTTCTAGGCAAAATCAGGAGAATAGACCCGCCACATAGATAGTACCACAGAGTAAGGTTTGTCGTTTTCCTCGGAAACTCGCTGTCAGGGGTAGCATTGCATAGTGAGCTTCCGGAGAGCAGGACACTACTTAGTCTTGATATAAGTTCCACTCGGATAAGTTTCGCCGAATTGGGTTGTGCTAGTTTTTCACTTACCAACAACGTCTCCAGTGCGCCAGTCTGTACAAAGGCTCTTCGTGCCTTGGGATCATTGGGTAACACTTTGGCAAACTGTTGGACAATGCATCTGCGTACGTAAAACAGCGATGCGCAAGGCACCACGAGAATGGGGCTAATTGCTAGAGTCATCGATATGAAAGCCCAAAACAGACAAAAGGACGGCCCATGAGCTGTGATAACACATACGGATTCAAGCCAAAATGAGAAACGACCGAAGCTACGGCTAATGGGAAAAAGAAGGGATCCGCAACAAGGGGAGTGATGCTTCCAATATGGCAGCACTGTGATCCTTACTTGAGTATGGATGGAGGTGCCTCGCCAAGCAGGGTTTCTAACGCTGTCAAATGAGTGCACATCTGTATTATGTTCTGTAGCAGAGCAAACACAATTTAAGCAACATCCAGTAAGGCGCTTGGAAAGCCACTAGCCAGGCAGAACAGGTCAATGGTATCTGCAGCTCAGGGACTACCACGGCCAACGCACTTTGAGTGCTCTCTTTGCCTTCGCTTTCAACTCATCGGATGATTCAGACGCAAGGAAAGCTGACAATAGCCTACACAGCGCAGCAGGAAGACCTTCGCAAAATAAGCCATCGACGAACTTGCCAAGGCCGAGCTAGCCGTCTATGATATCAACGATTTGACTTGACAGAGAACAAGCCCTCTAGGCTTCTACGCCACCAATATAGTGCAAAATCCAATACGTACAGTCTCAAAATATCTGCTTCCGCAACAGCCATAGCATGGTCTGGAGTATGCCGTCCGAGCTGGCCCACCGCCCTAAAAGCGTCATGCACATTGACCGTTAGTTCACCACCGCTGTTTCTCTTTCTCCTGCGACTGCGATTCGCTACTTGCATTCGTCTCCTATCTGATAGCCATTGTGCGCGTTATTATCATGCGCCATTAGAATCGTCCCCGAGTAAACATCAGACTATATTCTGACACTGGGATCCACTACAAGGACAGGAAAGGTAAGCATATGCGACTATTATACTGTTGAACAACTTTGTGCCGGAGGCAAGGTGCCAGGTAGACGTACCAGGCAGCCGCTGCCTTAGCGTGGTCTTCAGTCTCTGTCTCTAGCGCATTTTTAAGAGGAGGGATCCCTGCGGAAAGCCCAACATTGTCCAGCAAAAAAATACTGCCATGCAGCTAACATTTCACCGTGGAAAGCGCCTTCGGGTTGCCACGGTTGCGCAGTTAATTGCAAGTTCAGGCGGAGAAAGAAACTAGAGATAGCAACGGCGGAGAAACGAATGGGCTTCAAGCCAAAAGTACTTCGACTGCAAGAGCCCGGGAGGCGCTGAAGGAGGCATAACAGTGGGATTTGACGAGGCAAGTGGCCTACCTTTCTGAACGATTATTGCCAAAGCCAATGTTTCTGTAAAGGCACCTATGTAGCCTAGAGCTAAAATGCCAGCAACCCTGCACAGAGGCAGATAAGAATGCTGAAACACAGCAACACCNGTGCTGGCGCGCTGGCAGATGGGGGCAGGGCCATCCACAGCATCACTAACATAATATGGGCTACGAACAAATTGCTGGTTTTTTGATGCGTCAGCGGATGCCTGTTTGTAGATACGCAAGATATTGACTGGCTTCTAAATTGTGTCAGCATATACTAGATTCTGCATACCGAGTTGGCCCAGTTGTTTCTTGTATTAAATCTATCAACGCTGCGATAGCTCCTGAAACAGAATTGGGGAGAAGGAAGAAGAAACTGGCTTTTCTTTGAGCTCCTGTCTAGTAGATGGATCTTTTAGCATAATTCGTTATTTCGTCAGCTAAATTTCTCTGTCTCCCCGCGTTGGCAGCAGATCCCTGTATCTGTTCTCTACTTTTTTGTTCCTACCCGCGTTGGCAGCAAACAGAGCTAGTTGGGGAGTATGCTTGACTATCTCTCGCACGCAGGTGGCAGCATTCTTTCTGAGAGAGCACACACCGGCCGTGAAACAACATTCAAACCTTTCCGAGCCCACTAGCCCACGTAACATGGGGTGTTAAAACAATCTACTTGCATTAATGACAGATACACCGAATAATAATGAAACTCAACCTCCTGTGACTCGAATAGGTATGTGGCGTTCTGCCTACGCACCGAACCAGGTCGTCTGGGTCCTTCAAACAGTGCAGAGTTTTGGGCAACGCCTCCGCCTCTACCACAGCCTGATGCAGTATAGCAAATAACGGGCATGAAATATATAGGTTTGTCAATAGAACAATCATGAAACAGTATACGGGAATTCTGAATGCACAGGAGAGCGCCACTGCTAAGCAAAAGGATCCGCTGCGCCTTTCTAGGTTTTTCGGCATTTCAGGTAGTAGCCAAACCTCAGCAAACTCCACAGAGTGGGTGGCGATGCGCGAGAGACACCAGCAAATCTGGAAAAAGGGGAGAAAGCGAAAGGGAATGCGATGTAAGAAACAAGCGACTTGGCGAAGTAGCCGAGCAAATATAAGCCACCAGCATAGGCATACAAGAGTGGCACTGACTATGCCTGGACGTTCAAACATGGGTATTAATAGAACGCAACTGTAGTTCATCTGAAAGAGGCTGAAGGAGGGTGGCTGTTGAGGGGACGTATAGGCACAGAGCAAGTGTAGTGCAAGTGACCACAACATTAACAAGAAAGACGAATCTCGTTCCTATCGCATGAAGCATTATCCTTAAGGCCTTGCCTGGCGTCGGACGACTGCGTCTGTGCTGCCCAGCTGCTTTGATAGAAGAGGCACTGCGCCGGCATCACAAACAACCTGCGGCAGCCGGAGAAAGCGTCAGAATACCAATATTTTGCTACCGAGGCACCATATTCGCTTGTGGCAGCTTGCTTCATATATCCAACGTTATGCTTGCCCTTTATACGTTTCTTGCAGTTTCCCATTTGCTGACCCACCTGCGCCAGTTCCTGGGAGTGCTTGGCTATATCCCCAAGAGCTGCGGCTGCACTCCTCTTAATATTTATCTCCGGTTCTTGAATACACAAGACAAGAAGCGGGACCGTCCCAGCCGCAACCACCGAGGAGGCTAGTGACTCGGAGTGGCGAGCAATACACCCTGGGGGCAGAATAGTCAGCAACACACCAAAGGCACACAGGGGATGCAATATGTATCTCTTCAAAGCTTCCCGGAGATAATATGGGGCAGGGAAATTCAAGGTGAGCCCAGCGTGAGATAGCAGAGTGGTTCACAAGGGTCGTGCCTATTGCAGATGCAGCCGCGTCTTTCACTTGGGGGTCGAATGCCTCAAGACACTGCGATAATGCTGCCAGAGCGCCGCTGTCTACGACCGCCTGAAGTCCTCAAAACGCAGTATGCACTGGTGTTTGAGGCTAAGTGAAGGCTCCCTCAATTAGTGCAGATAGGGGAAGCCAGAAAATGCCTAGAGAAACCCAAGAAATATGAGACTGGCGCACATAATCGCAATGCGGATGGGTGCTATTACTATGAGAATCATACCACGCATTTAGCAGCGGCTCTAATTACCTGTGCTAGCTCAGCTGAATGCTTCGCGATCGACCGCATTACAAATGCCGCTGATCTCCTGTAGAATCTCTGCAGCAGCGAAGCCAGCAGTAATAACAACAACACAATTACTTCAAATAGCCGCTTAGCGGACCCATGACATACGCTTTTTTTTTTTNTTTTTTTTTTTAGCGATGCTGATGCCATCCGGCACTCATTCTCTGCACATGCCCCACTCCCCCCAACCTCCAGAACGATCACAGGCGTCGGAGATCCGCAAAAGCTCATTATTATCCCCCTTGGGGGCAAATCGTTCGACGCAAGGTGGGATACCGGAAATGCAGAGTCCACCGTTTAAAGGGACACAAGATAACGGCGAGACAGGACGAAAAGGGAAGCAGTCCACCGCATTTGTGGAAACACACATTCTGCTCTGCAACGGATGCAACAAGATGGGGAAGAATCTCCTCATTGACGCATTCTCTCGCCGCCTCCTCGCTATGGCCGGCAAGCCTCCCCACTGCAACCGCTGCTGTTTGCTGGATTCCTGGTATGGAGTCTAACAGCAGCGGCCTTAACAGCCTCAAAGCTCCTAAACATTCCATTAAACGCAGCACGGACCTCTTAGCATATGCGTACAAAAAGCAGCTACAGAGCAACAGCTATTTTTGGCTGCGTGTCCAGCAAATTTGAAAGCATGCATTTACCAGAGGCACTGGGTTCTGACAAAAATGGTGGGAATATGTTTACGAGCGAGTCTGATGATTTTTTTTGAAGGCGTGTAGTTACAATTTTTATGCTGTTCTGTTGTTGTTCCTGTAAATCTTCAGACAGCTCACCGGCTGCGCGGAGGCCATCGATATTTTGTGGCCTTTGAGTGAGATCGGCTAAAGTTTGCACGAAGTGGGACCTTGCCCTTTGGAACTCCTCAAACACCTGAGTTATGGTGCGGCTCATTCTAGCAAGAAAGCAAACAAAGCAGATTACACAGCAATTCTGATACCACTCGCTCTGAGCGCAGCAACAAGTACGCGTGTGAAGGACGGCGACAGCGTAGCGTACGTGCTGCGTTGTTATCGAAGGACAGCAGATTTGGTCTCCTAGATACTCAAGGTATATTTGCCTGTTCAAGCAATAAACAGTCATGCTTCCGCAGTAGCTGCAAATCTTCCTCTCGTCTCAAGAAAAACCACGCTTCAATCGTACTGGTTTACTGCCGACGCTGAAGCACTAAGATCCCATGTCTTTGAGTGAAATAGATGTACAGCAGCAACTAAGGAATGACTGTCGGCTCAAAGGTTATAGGGATGGCGCTTTAGAAGCAGTGGTGACGCTGGCAGCAGCAAATCCGAACGGGCAGTTGGTAGACTGCGACTTCCTTAAGTGAAGTGACTCCACTTAGGCTGAGCCGTCAGCTCCAGGTGCCGCTACCTGGTTCCTAAACTGTCTTTTTCCTTGCTTTCGACAATTGCATGCCTAGTGTTTGTACCTTGGTATCTAGGGATTGGAAGCAACTTAGGAAGAGGGCGCAACTTGCCGCATGAGCTTCTCTGCCCGGGGGTGGGAGTCGTATGAGCGCTGCTCGTTTGTATGCCGCAAGCGAAAGAAGGCATTTTAAGTTGTTACGCTCGGCCCTTAAAGGGACTTTGTTTAGATGATTATTTAGAGGTCGAGTTTCGGAACGGTTTGACGGCTTGCCGTTTAGGGCTTTGGGACCCGGTACGTGGGGCTTTGGGGCTTCGTAGCGCTACGGCACAGATATAGGGTGACAGTGCCTGGTCAGCCTGGTGTAAAGACATGCGGCAATCCGATAATTTGGGGATGCATCAATACTAACAAAACTGTGCTACCCACGAAGTTCTCCAGAGCGCCCCCAGAGCTATAGGCATTCAACGCTTGCTGCAGGTGTCCATCGCATGTGTGCCACGAGCACTCTTCTTTGGTATTTGGTAGTTCTCGGCAGGAACCAGGGGAAGGAGTACACACCACTTGACGGTATCAGCGCATCCTTAGAACCCCACAGCTGAGTATAACCAGCCGGCGCGCAGTAGTTAACTGAAACCCGCACGTAAACTGCTACTGACACTCAGACCCCTCATCTGATGCAGCAACATAACAAAACTAACAAACCCTAAAGGATGTTTCTTGTTTTTCCTCAAAATTGTTGTGTTCTGCAACCCCACTAAACCCTGCACTGCGGTCTTTGGGACTGCGAGAGGAGGCGGCCTGGCATGTTGCAACACCTTCTGCACCAAGTTTCACGCAAGTCTCTCCTATAGGCATATCAATACGTCTCTTCGTAGACAATATTTAATACGTTCACCAACTACTTGCTCAATAATCAACAGTAAGCAGCCACACATTTCCACTGTTCAATCGAGCATCGTTCTTACACAACGAGCACGGCAATTGTGCCGTGATTGTAGTGAGTATTCACTACAGGAAGTGTACGCATACTAACTTCAAATATATTTTACTGCATCTGTTCTGCCTCCTCTCCCCGAACAGAACGCGCCCTGGTTCCCCAACAATTGGCAGCAGTTCATGTAGGAACAGTTGTACCCTCTTTGAAGCTGGCACCACAGCTAAAACAAAAGTGTGCGATGAAATGCTGAGTATTACAAGTGCANTGCTCCCGGCGGTTTCGCCGAACTAGGTACAGGACGAGCGGTCTATCACACTGCGAAAACAATGAGCTGGAGAACATGTCAATATGAAGGTGCAGCAAGCTACAGACATATGAAATAGCAACTATCAAAAAACTTTATACGTTGCCCAAGTGCATGCTGTGCTGTGAGAAGCCACGCTTCTAGTCGTCACCGCTGAGTCCAAGAGAGCGTGTAAATGTTCCAGCGTGACTGCTTCGATCCTATCTTTTGTTAGTGTTAAGTATCCTAGCCTTTGGAGCGAGTAACGTCTTTTCCTACTGCAGCTTGTTCCTTCTGCATCCAAATAAGTTGCCTGCCGTTCGTGACCATATCCGTCAGACCGGCGGCAATAGAAGCAAATCAACGGACAAAGTTTCAGTACCACGATGCAAGACCGAAACCCTAGAACATCGGTGCAAGCGTATAGGAGTGACACCCACCGCTATGGCCTCTAACTTTACGGGGTCTGTTGGAACTCCTGCTGCAGACACGCAGGAGGCCAAGAAGCCAATTGTTTGTACTAGCAATTTTGAGCCTTTACGAGTCAATGCTTTTTACGTAGGAGTTCCACAGAACGACACAGCCACTGCATGTGCGGGATTTCGAAGTGGGGATTTAACTGTCAGTGAAGTTCAGTGAAGAAACGCCATGGGCGTTTATGGTTTGCTTTGCTTGCACAGTCATTTTGTTATCCCTCCGGATCACTATTTGATCAAGCGCGGCTATGTGCGACACATTCGAAACACGCATAACGTGCAAGAAAACCCTGAACGTTACAGTGTCTATCATTAGAAAGCGGGCAAACTCTGCTACCCGTTATTGGCTGGTGTGGGTCAAATACATAGTTAACTATTGACCACAATGTTGACGCACGTATCGAAAGGGGTCTTGGCTATACGTGCATGCGGGTTTGCCGTGTGCCTGGGGTTGCGGCTGGGAACGCTGCGACTCAAGACAGGATACCTCCTCTCACCACCAGCCTCAGTCTCCTCTGTCGGATTTCTCAGGAGACAGGCCTGCTGCTTTCTGGCAAACTAGTCTCCTAGATGTTTCGACTCTACTGCAGCTCGCCACAGCCTGATGCTATGGCGGAGTCCTGATATTGCTGATTTCCCGTAGGATCGTACTGCATAACTACGCTGGCAGTGCTTAGGGCCTCCCGAAGGTTTAAAAACTATCAGCTAATGTAGAGATGCAGTTACAATGTGATTGCCAATGGAATGTGACTACAATGTGAACACCAAGGCAAACACTGGAAACATATGGACAAGATGAATCATATAATTGACCTTGCTTGAAGACTGAAGTATATATACGCCATATGGCTAGCTACTCTTTCCAGTGTTCGTTGAAGATGGTTCTCGCCCGTGGACTGATAGCATGGATGAAAAAAAGAACAGCTGCCCTCTTCTTTTTCATGATTATGCTCTTGCAAATTATGCGTGCAGTCTAAGGTATCGCAGGGCAAATCTTTCCGACTTTGGGAGGCTTGGAAGTTACGGGCACCCCACACACTGAATCCACTTTTCTTCTCGCAGTATAATTATAATATGGTAATTCTTTTGTAAGTCGTGAAACAACGTCGTAGTTTCAGCGTCTACTGTAAAAAACAGCACGATGATTTTTAGCTTCCACAGAATGTCAGCAAGTTCTCTGATTCTGCTGTGCCTTTCATATTGGTTGCTTGCATCCTAATTTCGTGAAGGCCAATGAACAACTGAATAGGTTTCGGGGCTTGTACGGATCCCAATATAACGATGGTTGAAGCAGTCTGTCCAGCGTCTCTATGATAGTGAATCGAACTTCCACNATAAAGAAATCGTTGTGAACGTCCGACGACGTGAGACCCTTCAGCAATCGCTCGCTTTCCATCACAGAGTGGACCACCATTCACAGTCCCACTTTCCGCTGTATACTATCTGTTGGCGATTGAGCTTAAGTTTAGTTAGGATGTAATTTAGTAAGCTCTCTATCCTTCTGTAAAGGGGACTAAATATATTTTAGAACACCTGTACACTGGTCAGGAATAGCCGCCGGTTATGCATATTGTGACGTTGGTTGCTTTAAAGGAGTTGCAAGGGGAAAAGAAATGAGAGGAGTGAGTGCGCATGGTGGAGGGGGATCATATGATCGAACTGTGCTGAAGCGAAAACAGCACGGAAATGACCACCGACGATCGTATAATTCAACGACTTACGAAGTTGGGCCTCAAAAAGCGTAGGGGAGCTGACCAGAGTACAAAGCCGGAGGTACGTATGGCCAGTTCAAAAAAATTATTCTGCTTCAACCCTAATTATGTTTCACGTAGATGTTGAAGCAACTAGTTTGCCGCTGCTCAACCGTCCCGCTCAGCTTCCTGTCCATCCGACGCAGCTGTTTGAGCAGCATCACCTGAGATGTAAGGCTTATCGGTGCAGTTTTGAATGGCAATCAGCGAGTACCCCGAAGCGATCTGGCAGGTAATGATCTCAAGGCCGTTTTTTGTGCGCAAACGGACGGTCGTGAGGTCCCCCTTCACACAAAACACGCAGAAAGCAAATTGCCTGCCGCCTTGTGGGGCTATTTATTTTACAGAGGTAAATTGGTTGGAAAAGTGCAAACAGTTGTGCAGCGTGCTACGCTTTTTGCACCGGAGAACAGGAAATATCTACATTTCGTTGCTCTCTGGTCGTGATTTTTTTGCTGTAAACGTATGCAAAATACTGTGCATTTTCCTTGGGGGTTATTGGCTTACATCACTAGGGAATAGCTCCCTCATATACTGCTTCGCCTTGGCACAGAATACACTGCAGAAGCAAAATATTTGCCAGCAACGGCGTGTTCCAAC
>NW_013569925.1:0-16929 GCF_000499745.2 Eimeria mitis | reverse complement strand
AAATGAAAATTCCATTGATTTTACACCTACGCATGTGCTTCAAATGAATTGTTGGTGTGTAGACTGTTTTTCGGGCTATCGAAGCACTGCTCAAGATACACAAATAAGGGGAGCTCACTAATTCCTGCTGCTTCCCAGTCTAAGCGTTATACATCTAGACTATCTAGATTCCGGTACTCTAAATCCTACAGAAATGGCCTGAAGTGGACACCTCCGTTCACGTGGATTCCCGCGTATGTGCCTGTTTGCCAGTATTAGTTGGCTTTGGCTGCTAACCATCTGAGTTTACGACGACGTAGCCGACCACTGAAGGGTTATTGGAAAGCCAAGCGCGCAGTACATCATCAGCTTCGTTCTGAGACCCTGACATCGTGATACGCGCATTCGATGAGGCTGTGCCCGTCGCTGTCCATCAGATCCCAGGGGGAGCGCAGAGAAGCCGGAGAAGTAGAAAATGCGGGAACCTGTGACGAGGAGATGCGATTATGCTCAAAAAGATAAAAGAAACGTCAAAGACGACGTATTACAATTACTTTGGGTTCCAGGCAGACGCCGTCCCCACAGGATCTGCACTTTCGATCTGCACCTCTACTGGGCGTGTGTGCATGGGCCTCCCAAAGTGGGCAATCCTGGAGCGTGACAAACCTTTTAGAGTCGTTTGAAGTGTGAACTATAAGTTGTTTCCACTGAGCCTGCTTTGTAGGGGTATCAAGCCCTCCGAGGCAAATCCGGCGTGCAGAGTCACTCGCCTTCCCACCGTTCCCCTAGACAATTTGTAGTGCTGCCCTTGCGTTCACTCGCCTAGGGCGTGCCTCAACCAATGTCAGTTAGTATACGACGTCCCTAAATAATATGCTGAATTAATTTGCATTGTTAAATAACCACCTATAGCATGAAAGGGAGTTGAGCCATGCCTGTGCTTGCATAGGTGGCCGAAGTGGTGGGGTAGAGGCACAGCGGGGCTGTAGCTTGGCGTTTAGGAGGAGAAAAGCACTGCATGGATATAATAGCAAAACACCTTATGAAGTACTTCCTCTAAAATAGGGTAATGTTGTGGACTCCCTCGCGATTTGCGTTTGGAAGGAACCACACTGATCCAGTTGCGTGCTGGTCTTCTTGCCCATTTCGTAATGGTCCTTACTCTGGTCAGCCCGACATGCGGAAGCGACACGAGGTGCTCTTTCGACCTCGGCAAGAAGGCGTTGTAATTCACGGGACTAACGTATTAGACACCAGGAATAATTATTTTTGTGCCAATCAAATTCTGCCAGCCTGTCAACCAATGCTGCAGAATGGTTCGCACGATCAGCTCTGCCCACCGAAAGAACAAGAGAAAACGTGTTCAATTCAGGTAAAATAGTACTGTCCTAGACAGACCTGAGGCACGCTGTGGTAGGACTGCTCCGGGGTCCTATGCGTAGCTGCGGCAGGCAGCAGCAGCCCGGGGTTCACACGTTTCACATGCCCAACGCCGAAGTGCAGAGGGCAAGGGGACATACGTTGGTGTACATAGCTGACGGTTGATATTTATGTTTTCTTGCATCGTCTTCACCTTAGAGCTGGGTTGGCGCTTTTGATCACCCGCTCGGTTTCACTTGGCTCGCGCATCGGGAGTTGTGCGTCGCCTAGGCTAAGATTTCTGCTGCTTTTATCGCTTTCTGCAATATGAAATAGTTTAAGCGTTTTTAAGGTCAACTGCGTTACCTAAAGGTGATGAAGAGTGCGTTTCTCTCGTTTTTTAGGTTGTTCTTTACTTTGAGAGTGTAAGGTTTGTAACTGCTGGACTGCTGGGGCCACCGTCGGCAGACTTGCATCCGCCCCAGCTCACTGCTCCAGCGTGTATGGCGACTGCCCAAACATTGTGTTGAACTGCATCTGGCTGAAGAGATGAAACAGTGTAAGCGCACTCGGGAGAAGCGAGTATGTGAAGCTTCCCCTTGCGGTCTGCAGCTCACTTGCTACTGCACATTTCGTGCGGTTAAGCGAACTAGAGTTTGTAAGAGCTACCGCAATAATGAAGGCGCAATTTTCCCACTTATCTTGCAACAGAGACGAAAGCTATATGCACTCCACTATTTCCGATAAGTTCGTTGTGCCCGTCCGACGAGCGTGCACCCAAAAAGGCCTGAGCAGAGTCCTTCTCTTGAGCAGGCATTGGCTTGGTTCCATTAATAATTTGCGATCACACTGGTGGGCAGTAAAAAGATGAGGCGATATCTAACGTGCATAACCACAAAGTTTAGGGTTAATCCCGAAGATGTGGAAACTTGTAAGCAACGATGACGGCAATAGGGTACCACGCTAAATTTATGCTTCGGCAGCTGCGCCAACTCAGAAGGCGGGCAGAAGAAGCATAATAAAAAGAACCGCGGAAGAGAAGGCGATCAAAGCAGGGAATTTTTCCACAGGTGGTAGTGGTTCGTGCAGATTCCTGATGTTGAGGAGACGCGAATATCGTCATCAATAAGGCACAAGGATGCTTACCTACCCACTGGATTTGCAATCGCACTGGGTTCCACATACCAGCAGGACGACTCGCCAACCTTCTGAGAAAAGGGAATTTAGTGCATCTCGTGCAAATGGCAACAACGAGACGGTGTAACCTTTTACCTTCGACGGAATTCACTGCCAACCATGGACCCCCAGGATGCATAATCCCCCGCTCTAGAACCAAGCGGGCTGTGGCGCCCACCATTCCTTCCTGCGCCATCTGATGCCATGTAGGTGTACCTGTCGCTAGCAGGAGTCTGCAGCTGTGTTAAATTTGCCCCTGAGTTGCAGAGGTCGCACGGACCCAGTGCACCGAGATTAGGAAGAGAGCTGCAGCTAGGCGAACTTGCTCTAATGCTTCCGCAGGCGTAAGAACAATCACTGTATATCGTAGGAGACTCGTAAGCTTTCCGAGATGAAACGCTGGGATTAGCAGGCTCCTGTGGTATGCACCCGCCACCACGTCCCTGTTCACATCGTCGCTTTGGCGACCTCAGAGGCAAATGAGGCGCAGAGGCCGTTGGCTCTCTCGAAGAGGGGCTCAAAAATGTTTCTCCGAATCTTACACTTGCTTCTCGTGCAACAGGGCATGAGACAATTTTTGCTGTGCTCTCGCACCGGACGTTTACTGACGCTTGGGGGGGTGAATGGCCCTCGATTTTGGTTCGGCAGCGTCGTACTTGCGGTCTAGGAAGGCGATCAAGAACTGCCCTTGCTACTGCAAAGTCTGAAGCAGCTGCGCCCAGCTGCCACTCAAGAATAGGAAGCAGTAGGTCGTCTTCTTCCAGAAGAAGCTGGCATACCATCGCATGCGACTGATGGAGCTTCGCTTGTCCCGACAACACGTATCGACTGCCTTCAGCACAACGGGGTGGTGCATCCGGTGGAGGTATGACCTCCGCTGTTGTCAGGTGTTCAAAGGAAAGGAGCAAATCCAACAGGCAATCTTCATGCTGCTTCTCTAGCTTGTCAAGCTGCACGCGTATACGGCTCTTCCGTTTTTCGGGAGACAGTTCCACAGGAGGGCGACGGCGAGAAAAGCAATCAAATATGCTAGTAGTACCTGAACCAAGTTGCTTGACCAAGCGGTGACTTGTAGCTTCTCGAAACTTAGGTGCGAGGGCAAGCATCGTGTGTACGGCCATGTTCAAGTGCCGGCACGCCTCGCACAGTTCCTCAGGGGGCAGCTCCTTTACATCCCCAGTCGAACCTAGCGGTAGTATCCGCTCGAGCAGGGACAAGGTGGCTTCTAAGTGGTCGAGCTGTTGCAAGAGCAGCAGCTTTTCTTCGAGCAAGTCGCCATCGAGGCTGGCGACCTCATTGCGGATGCGTGCTGCTGTTGTCTCCAGAACACTCTGGGCTCCAGCTAGGAGCACTGAGCGTGAGTTCGGAGGTCCCTGAATAGTTTCCGTTACGTGAGTTCGATGACGGCCCATTGTGCTGGAACTCTGCGT
Source organism: Eimeria mitis (assembly GCF_000499745.2). Taxonomy (NCBI): domain Eukaryota; phylum Apicomplexa; class Conoidasida; order Eucoccidiorida; family Eimeriidae; genus Eimeria; species Eimeria mitis. Next base: position 12,985 of record NW_013569925.1, on the reverse strand, counting down.
CCACCGAGCACCGTTCACTCTCCGCAGCAACTGTGCGCGTGGGGCAGTAATGCTCAGCCTACATCCTATTTAACCCCTTCACAAGCGAGTTTAGTGGCATATTCCACTCGAGGTTTTTGCTGGTGCTTTTTTTCAGGCGCTAATCTAGCAATGTTGCCGCTGGCAACAGCCCGCACCGCTGCGGGGCCCCAAGCGCAGTATTTCAGTATTGCCGGATACTCTCGAAATAATCGGAACCGAGGGTTCTTTCCCCTCTATTTTCCGCCATTTCTTTATACGAAGAAGCCACCGTAAAAATGGGGGGACTATTTCGGCGGGAGCTCCGCGCATCTTTACCAGGGACACGGAGCGGAAGTCGATCTGAAGGGTCATCTCTTCAAGAAGTTCAAGGCGCGGCCTTACACTGGGTGGAAGCCTTGAAATCCCATATATTTACGCTTGGTAACAATATGTTCAAAGTATAGACGGTTTTTGCTGGAGTGCATGCCGAGCTGATTCGTGCTTTCCGCTCGAATGGGTTATTTGGTGACCACCGAAGAATTGCGTGTCACCTGGCAAGCGGCTCTCCCTGAGTCCGCTGTATTACTTTTGAATAGCACCCCCGAATTTCCCCCCTATACCCATCGCTGGAACATTTGTCCCGTCAAACACATACGGGTTCCTAGGTCCTCTTCTCCCCCTGTCGACACGTCTTCCTGTAAAAAATGGGAGCTGGAGGAAGAGGGCACTGCCACGTACGTGGCCGCAGGCGACACCGTTCGCATTACGGTAAGTAGGGCCAGTACGCCTGGACGCTTAAGCACGACGTGAGTGGAGTTTTGGCGTGTGCCTTGGGCGTGCAAACGAAAGACAATCGTCGAACTCCGCTGAAACATTAGGAAACTACAATCGCAACATTTAGCGAAGATTATTTACGCTGATAGACTTGGCCATCCCATATGGAACCCACTTTTTGCCACTGTATTTGGTCCTTTTTGGCGGTAGAAGGCATAGCAACAGTTTTCGAGCACAGTGACTCTCCCGAACCTTTTGTGCAGATGGACATTACTTTCCCTATGAGGACGGGAAGAAGAGAAGCAGAGGGCAAAAAATAGTACAAATCAGGCAGAGTCGCGAAGTCTTTGGCCTCGGTACAGCAGCTCGGCTAGTTATGTGCGACGCGGGACGGGCGCTTCTCCTTTCCACAGCACATCGCATGAGAGAAGAAGTTATGACTTTTGGAGATTGTTTGGCGAAGGAAAGAATAGCTTTACTAAAGGGGCTTGACCACTTAGAGGCTCCCCTTTTGTTGATTGAGCGCTTGCTTGCTCCTTTCACAGCGGCAGGGAGGTGCCGGGTCGACTTCAGCTTTGTAAACACAGCTTGTCGGCATTACCACATGGCAATAGACGCATATCTGGCTGTTGCTCCTTCCTTTCGGAAGGCCCAAAAAGTCCGACACAAGTGGATCCGGAATAGGGGTAAGATATGCGCGAAGATTCGTACGTGCTGCAGCAGATTATGTTGCGGGTGTCATTGCCACAAGCATCCGCCAATGGCTCGTCGTATGTCGAGGGCACGAAAGATATTCGAGGACCTTGAGATAAGACATGAAGCTTGCGTAATTGATCTGGCGCTGACGTATGAGTATTACTTGAGCTCACCCGAGCCTCCACCACCAGACGCACCTGCCAGGTGCCTTGCTGCCGGTTGTTTCATTCTCGCAGCGCAGCGAAAATTGCATCAAGTGAGCAGCACACAGCATGTCACAGATAAATAGGAGAGGGGCAACCTACTAGGAGTGTAGTTGCTGCGAGCGACCTTTGAGATACTGAGCACACTTCACAGCAGCATATCTAGCTGGAATTCCGGGGTGCTTAAATGAGTTCCGTGGAACTTGGCATTAGCTTAGAGCAGTCCCTGAGCTGCACCGAGCTCTTGCATTCTCCCTGGGTTTGCTCTGGTATTAGCAAGAAGACCGGGCATGCCTTGTCTCGCAGCAAGCCTGGAAATCGTCCCCGCTTAGCACATCTTAGAAGAATGCATATGGCAACGGCCGCTCCCACTGTCCCTTCTCAGGTCAATTGCCACTTCTTGCAACCACGAGACAAAGTTACCATGGGTATGGCTGAATGGACACTTGAAGAAGCCGGAGAAGACTTACGGATAGCCCATGCAAAGCTTAAAACTCTCCCTCGCCGCATGCGTTCTGGTCGGCGGCGAGGGCGGAGGCCTCCTGCACTAGTCACCTTTCTTTCACCCCAAGAATGTGTGACGATGAACGAACACCCTTGGTGGCGTGCCGCTGACCAGCACTGTGGGCCGTGTAGAGGGGAATACGCTCTTGCACCATGCACAGGGCTTGAAGGGCTTCCACCGCCTCCACCCATCGTTTCTAGCGGGCACATCTTAAGAGAACCTGCGCCCACGTGTGTACTGCCAACAATCCAGCCAACCGCCCTAGCACATCCAGCTCGTGCTGCACAGATTTCACCAGCTGTGGCGCTCGCCTATCCACAAGCTGCACCAGCTGCCTTACCCGTTGAACGGGTGCAACTATCTCCAGTATTAAATGCCGCTCCACAACTTCAGTTACCACCAGTCTCAGGAAGGCCTCTCCCACCAGGAATAGGAGTGGCAGCCACCAGCCCCCTGATGGCACCAGTTCATCTGACGGGGAAGGCGAAAGTGGCATTTCCGGGTGGAAAACCTGTTTTGACCCATGGAAGCAATGGTGGCGTCGGACGACTTGTGCACAACCCGACACAGGCTGCTTCCCTTAATTGTGTCGACAGCTTTCTTCGAATGAATTGATCCCAAGTGCTGCTACTTCCTCCTGTTTGCCGAAGGAAGACAACTTAGTGCAAGCAAAAGCCTCCAACGCCGATGCGTTTGCAAGGTGAGAAGCTGAAAAGGCAGGCATGGGAACGGCTGCACTAATGGCGGGTCCGACGCACATAGCTGCATCTGTCGGATTCTGTTCAGGTAGAGGCCTAACAGTATTAAAGAGTACTATTGAGAGACACTGGAGGTACGAGATGCAGTACCAATATGTCTTTTTTTCCGAATGTGCGCGTAAACGTATCGACCTGTGGAATTATGTTGTGTCTGTTGGCGTAAGCTGTCTCTGCTGTACAACCTAGCGCGAACACTGCCGATGTTGGTAGATAATGCTTTATCAGTAGTATCTTCCTGACGTCTGTCAGTAGAACGCACGAGACGTTTAGATGCAGTAAGAAATATTTCGGCTTATTTCTTGCGCTACGCTGCATACGAACTTAAACTGGTTTCATCTTTGGGACAGCCTTGAGTTTGCGCGTGTAATTTGCTACCTCCCGATCATTCAGGAGAACTTCGAGCTCGTTCAAGCAGGAATCACATCCATCCGAAGCACGTACTGTGCGCGTTCGAGCTATATATACAGGGGCACACATGCTTGGGCGATCTCTATAATATTTGGCCCGTCAGCTCTGGTTTCTCTGGCACGTCAGCAGTTGCATCTTCTCCAACCACAAGGAAGTACATGGACATAATGATGCCCTTAGTACTACTGCTGCAGTGAGAGAAGTGCGTTGCAGTCAAGCGCTCTCCAGCTGCTCCGTGCTCCTGCCCACTTCTAAAGTTTCGTATGCTAACACTTGGGGTGTTGAGACTGAGCACTCCGCAAACGCAGATCGTATTTCCCCACAGGTGGACTTTCTAAATTCACGTGTTGTTTTCTGCGCAAACAATGTATTACTGCCCGTAGGGGTCTCCAAAGACCGCATATATTGCCCATGGATGCGCTGTATGCAGTGTTCCTCTGTATCTTGCAATAAAACATGCGGCAAGCGTCTAAAACTGAAGGGCCAGATCGGTTACATAGTAAAACTCAGTTCGTTGCTCATTGCAGTTCGCGCGTATTCAACAGCTGGGGTCCCTGCTAGCAACGTGCATGGTAGCAACTATGGGCATTCCATTCAGAAGCGCTTTCCATGCAAAACTGCAAGTTTCTCAAGGAAACCGAAAGTTCCTCAGAATATTATGGGGTAGCACTTGTAGACGAGACCCATCTTCTCGAGGCGACGTTTTAGTCAACTCAAACGCTTGTGCGATGTTTGCGTGCTCTCATCCAACTAGACGTAGTCTTGCATCGTAAATTCCTCCATATTAGATGTTGAACGGCACTTGGGTCACCTCTCCTTATCTGTCTGTAGCAGCTGACTACAGAAGGAACGACAGGTGAGTCGCTTTATCAACCATTTCTCAATGATGGACTCTCAGCAGGACAGGGCTTGGCTCCAAACATTCCCCAGGGAACGGAGTCACGCCAAAGGCGGCTTTTGGAACTTGCCATGTACGTATATGGAAGCAGTTGTATTGTTGCATCCTAGGAGGGGGAAAATGGTATCGCCTANAACTCGTAACCAAAAAGCCCGGCGACTACGCTGCTACTGAAAGTAGAGCTCGTAATCAAGCGCTGCCTCGGACTCCCCGGTCTCCTTCCTAGTTGTCTGCCAAGATGCACACATGCAAGGAGGAAAAAAACCACACCATCTCAATTCCGTGCTTAGAAAAGCTGTTCGGGAATCTCTACACAGCAGGGAAACTCCAGAAACTCTGAAATATTAGTGAGAGTGGCTGCGTGTGGTGAATGACTTGACTTTCGTTCCGTGGACATACCTCTTCTTGTTTATGGAATGGCTTGGAGCGGAACATGACAGGTCTGCGTGGCCGCCTCGACGCAGTTTCGTTGGACTGGCGAAGTGACAACTGCAACTCATTCCAGCCGCATCTCTTCATCATAAAATAGTGCTGATTCTTTCGCCGTTGATGTCGGAGGCCCGCAAAGTGACTGGCTGTGCTCTAAAATGGTGCTCTCATGCAACTTGCCTGCAGTCGTTCGTCATTTTTCAGGTGTTGTTGGGTCAGTTTTTCCTGGCGTGCTCGTTCACGTCGCTGCTTCTCCTTAGCCTTCTCCAACTGATGCACGAGTTCCGGGTTTTCCGCTGTGCATCAAGCGCAACTACACGAAGCGCAGAACAGTAACAATGGAGCAAGCGTTCCGCTTTAGCAAACCGTCCTATTGAAATGCGTCTTTGACACATTTACTGGCTGCATTTGTTGGAAGTAGCGCTTGGATTCTTGCCTTCGTGCTTGGCAAGAGCTGCAAGGTGAGAGTCGAGCCGAGCTTCAATCTGCTCTAACATGCGTAGGCAGTCAGCAGACGCCTCTTCTGTCCGCATAGCGCAGCAGGCCTAAACATGGGCATAATCCTCTCATCTTTGAGAACACGAAAGACAGCGGGAGGAGCCTGTTGGCTATGAGTAGAAGCAATGTAGGTTATACCAGCAGAACGTCTGTTTCCAGTAAGAGTTGACCAACTCGTCATGGGAATAGAAAGTCATAATTTGGTAAATACTTCTCCTACATGCTGGGCAAATCAGTGCAGATCGGTTACTTTCAAAGCCACAAGCTGCATGTATGGCCGATACGTGGACAGTCAACTTTTGGAGTGCGGCAGATGCATCCGACTCTTGTTCCTGCGAGGCCAGTTCTTCTGCAGCGCAAATGATGAAACCAAGCAACATTCCATGCAACTACCCTTACTACTGGAGCTATGGCACTGTCGTCCGGGGATGCGGGCTCTACCGTAAGTCCCTAGCTAAAGCCTTTCTCACCAACGATGATCCTACGCAAGAAGTGGATGGATGTTAAATGATATCAAGCGCATCAGCGGTAGGTGAAAGTTACGTACCTCGATGCTGCATGCATTTGGCACGCTGCTGTTGAAGCTGTTGCTGAAGCTGGGCAATAACTGCTTCAAGTCCTTCCAATCGCGCCCCCATTTCAGCTCGAGTGTTAGCGAAACGCTTCTCCATCGCTTCCAACTCCTGCACATTCATTCATGCTGCACAGGAAACCTGGAACAGGTACAAATAGAGCGATTAATCAGCCGAAATAAATTATTACGAGTGCTTGCGGCATAAAGGGTCATGTTCCGGCGTGGCATTCCACGACGGCAGCAAATACGTTCGTAGTAGTGTGTCTTGAACATTAAATAAGGGCGTGGTGTCTGCCTCTGGGAAGGCCGCACAATGACGGTTTCATGTGCATTTTGGATTAAGAACAGGTTTTCTTCTTCCAACTCTTTAAAAAGGCGAAGAGGCTCCTGTGGGTCTTTAAAATAGAGGTCAAGAGCCGATAGTGCCATGTTTTCCGCTGTTTGCATAACGAATGAGACACAATTCGGGAAGCACTGGGGTACCTCCATTTACCTCAAGAAATCGTTGGGCTAAGCCAGTAATGTCCCAGTCCAGCATAACGATCCACCTACCATCAAACATGTTCTCGAACTCTGCTGCAGTCTTGAGTCTTCTGCTTAACTGTTTTTTTTTCTTTTCAGCCCTTTCCTCCAATTCTTTTCGCGGTCCAGCACCTGCAGGGCGCAAAGGCATCTGCAAGTTGTAGTTCCTCTAGCTTATAAAAGCAAGCTGTAATCTTTTCCACAACGTAGCCATGCAGGCAAAGAAAACCGGTTGCCGCACTTGCTTTAACTCCACGGGATTTCTTCCTCTCAAGCTCCTGAAGTTTTTCGCGGAGTTCGTCATCAATTCCTTCTAGGTCTGCGGCATACTGTAGTTGCTGCTGCTGTAGCTGACTCTGCACCCACTGCTGCTTTTGCTGCTGTACGCGCTCCTTAGAGAGCTCTTCCTGGTCTTTGAGCCAGTCCTGCAGAGGCGCGGAGCCAAAGGCTCGTAAGACAGATTACCTACCACTCCCAGATAAATTTGCCTCAGCTGGATTCCGGATATTTTTTCCGCCAGCTACTGGGAACATGGGAGCTAACTAGCTACGGGTCGGTACTTGACTGACCCGAGCTTACCTGGGGAGTAATATGCGTTAGGAAAGCTCTGTATCTCGAATATTCCTGAACTTTTTCTCGATTAGATGCTGCTCGAGCCTTCGTGGCGTCAAGCTTCTGACGAAGCTGCCGAACAGCTGTTGCTTTCTCTTGAGAAACCCGCGCCGCCTCATCTGCTTTCTGCAAGTTTACGAGGTAGACGCGCAGACGAAAGTCGCAAATATTCAAGCAGAAAGCAGTATTTTAGGCAGATTGGGGTGTGCTTGGATACGGTACTTTGCCTATGTCGTACGATGCTCGTGGCGAGTTAAAACAGAAACGCGAGCGCAGTAGCCCGCTTTTCTTCCTCCAACCAGCGCTCCTGTAGTACTTCATTCGGAACCAGGTGCATGAACTAAGCATATCACTCCTTCGTCAAGAGAGTGTGCTAGCTCACCCGAATGGCTTCGTGAGCAGCCGCATCACTGCTCCGGAGGAACTCGTCAAACTTCTGCGCATCCCGCGTAAGCATGCTTTCCGCTTTGCGTACGGCCTCTGACTTTTCCGCCGCTCGGTCGTGAAGCTTCAGTATTTCTGTTTCAATGCACGTTGATCACATGCTGCCCACTCATGTCGGTGACAATCTGGATGCCAAAGTGAACATGTTTTCGCCTAGTCTTGCAAAGCCCTGTAGGTCCACAATGTGCAGTTTACAGGAGCCTCGTGCACTCAAGACTAACCTGCCTTGCGAGTATCAATCGCCATTTGCAGCAAAAATGCTTCCCTTGTCTTTTCTACGAGGGCTCGCGTGCCTCCACGCTTCTCTGTCGAGTTCAAAGTCTTCCGAATTTGGCTCGGGTCCGTGTTCTTTTGTTTGGATTGGCTGCGAGGATCTCTCCCAAGAGAGGCACTTTCCTGGTGAGCAGGGGGACTCCCAGCAGCGTCTGCGGAGGGATGTGGAGAAGAGCCATGAGAGCCTGGCACGGGTGCAACCTGCCCTTCAGCAGGAGGAGACACTGTATCTCCTTTGGTGATTGATCCTTCATCCTTGACCGCATTTGCTGTAGCCGGGGCTCCTTGCGGTTCTTCCGAGCCACGGCTGGTCTCACTGGATTTGGCCTTCACAAGCAGACAACCCGGTTGCACAGTATTTATGAGTCATTCGTTTCGTACCGGCAGGGGGATCAGCGATTAAGCTTTATTTGGGGGAGTGCTGACACGGTGACATGAGGAGAATTACGTGCCTGCATGGCTTCCTTTAATACGAATTTATTTTCTCCTTTCTTTTGCTGCGATCCTGCAGGTTTCTAGGCTTTGTTTGTTTTGCTCTCTTCCAGATAACTCTGAGGTAAATGTTTGTAAAGTCCTTTCTTCTCAGGAGGTGAGCCCAACGTGATTACAGTCCCTAGCTCTAACAGGCTTGCGACATGCGCGTGAACAACGTAAAATGTGTTCCCACAAGTACGTCCACGTGTACGTGCAGCAGCCGCTTCGATGAAGAGTGGCAGCAAGTCACACGAGCCAACTTAAGCCAACGTAATGGAAGTCCAGCCTTACTATGCATGACCGACAACGCAGCATTTCCTACAATTCAATAGAAAATCGAGCTAAAAGCGGCAGAAGCAGCATTGGTGTGGCGTGCCACACTCATGAAGGAAATTACTGAAAACTGTCCTTAAAAGTCCTAGCCCATACCTCACATTTCATGGTAGAGCCATATACGGATTTGACGTAACGATACAGCAGCGACGGGCAGAGCGGCCGGCTGGCGAGTGCCGCAAAAGAAATTGAACTTGTTATCCAGAAGGCACCTCCCAGCCGCTAAATTCGTTCAAAGGTTGCTCTAAACGATTCCTTAAACAACGTTTCCATCGTCTGTCTGTTCATGCAATAATTGCTTACGGTCGCTGTGATCGCCAGGCGACTGTGCGAGAACTAACTGGAGAGTTAGCGTGCAAAGCCTCGAGAAAATGTATGGCCAAATGTGCGCCTTTTCTAGCAGTTCCTTACAAGGCCCGATTTTCAGGGTGTGTTTTCGAAACGGAAGTCCAGAAACTGCTCGGGCACTCCTTCATTCTGGGGCTGCCCGGGCATGCACCGAGAAAGGGACTGCTCAAAGATGCCCAGGAAAATAACCTTTGTTCTCTTTTCCTTCCATCCAAGGATGTTCAACTCATCTTTAAATAGCTTGAGACAGTCAACTTTTGAAGTAAGGCAAGCAATGCTGTCCCCCACTAGGAGACAGCATGCCGGTTGTGGCGATCTTTCGCTCCAGAGCTTCCACGCAGCAACTGCCAGAATTCTTGGTTGTTTTGCGGAGTCACCACCATTAGTTTCTTTGTTATGAAGGGATATTTGGGGTTACACATCCAATTCTGACCACCGTCACAGTGCATACCAGCACTAAATACAGCCGTTGGGTCACCTGGGGCGTTAGTGGTGTGGACAGATGGGCTTAGCTGTCACACCAACACACCCGAGCATGCCAAACCTCTCAATGCATAGAAATTGATATTTTTCAGTGGATGCTCACACGTAGAGCTGGCCAGACCGTGTTGCAACACTCCCTTGCTAAGCGGCTCGACGGCCATGACTTCTCTAGACAGCCCCTCTTGCTGCCCGTTCGTCTGCAGTGTTTTTCTTGGTATGAGTGTTAGAAGTAATATGTACCTAATGCTTTGACAAGCTAAATATCGGACAGTGAGGGGGTGATGGCTGCTGTATGTTGGCATGCGCCCAACTTCTGAGATATACGCAGCGATCCACGGAATGGTCGAAGTGTTGTTTAGTTTACTCCGGCTTTGTGTAGGGATTGTGACACTTCAGCGACTTCTCAGTTGTCGATACCACGTAGCTTTCAACTCACTGTTTGCATTACATGCCGTGTGGCCTGTCTGGAATGGCATCGGAGTGGCAGCATGCGCCCAACTGTCCAAAAAGCCTGCGATGAGGCAACTGTCAACACTACTGGACTTTCTTGTGAGAACGACTGAGTGTAGCCTTGTTGGCTTTCCTCTGAGGGCCCACGGGCGAGCGAGAACTGGTGTTGTGCGTCGGAGTTTCCATAGGCGTTGTTGCCTGGATCTTCCACTCATGCATTTAGGGATATAGTATGTGAATTAATCGTAGGGTTTCCAGGCCTTGCTTTCCACCAAGAAGCTCCGTATACCACTACTTTTTGGCTGATCTGCAGGCACCCTAGAGGACAGCAAATCGAAACCTACGAACTGAAAACAGGTGTTCGAGGATGAGTGCCAAAACAGAGCAAGCAGATGGGGGCAAAGCGGCCTTCAGAAAATATTTGGAGGATCATGGAGTCATTCGTCAACTGACACGCGTCCTTGTCGGGCTCTACGAGACTCCTGAGCGGCCTCTGAACGCGCTTGACTACATCAAAAGGCACCTGGGAGCGCCGACAGGTGACTGGCTTGCTGCAGCCTCGCGTTGTGAATATGTTTCCGAAACGTGCTCCAGGCATCATAGTTCCTTGTCTATCGTATTACGTGGTGTGCTTCCATAGGCGTTGAGGTGGATGCACTCCGGTCGGAGGTGCAAAATCTGACGAGGGAGAATGCTGCATTAAAAAGCAAGGTGGAATCACTGCAGCAAGAAGTGGAGCTCCTTCAACGGGAGCTCGCCGATTAATCGAGTTGTATCGATGTTTTGATGATGAAGAGTGGCGGTCTCCTTGGACATCAGAACAACATCGCAATAGGCACACCTTGGCAACGCACCTGGGCTTGAATGGTGGAAATATAAGTTGCACGAATGCCGTCTAAAGGAACGTAGCGCTGAAAATTTTGCCGTTTCGAGCACTGGGCGTCACAGCGACTGCAAATAAGTCAACTTAGGGCTACCCAAAGCGGTTGTCCGCAGTTCTCGAGCACTGTAACTGTTGAGTCAGTGCGCAGGAGAAAACACCTGATCTATACAACATTCCACTAAAGCTGTCGTACTACGAGAGGCAGTTTGAGTGGTATAGCTCTCCCAGAGAAGGCATACGTCTCTGAAGTTGCCTTATAAAAAACGTAATTTCAGTAATAAGGATCAGCGATAGCATGTGCCTTAGTAGTACATCTGCCGATTGTTAATAAAGCAAACGTTTTCTCCCCCTGCGAAACTGCTTTGAAGGCGGACACGTGAACCTCCTGCACATGATGTGTGCAATGATCTTGAAGTTTATCCAGATTGTTTTGCGAATGACTATCCTCTCCGAGATATTATTTTAGCCTGTGCATAATCTACCTTGAATTCGGTTTTATTTCAGTTTATCTTGTGGTAGGGTTCAGCCATACCATAAAACCATCAACTGTAACCTATACGGAACCTAAGCGCCTTAAATATCTTTTAACAGGCCCTCATGACCAATTAACGATTTAAACATTTCGACGGGCGACGGTTGGGAAGCCAAATTCCCTTCGACAGATGATGGAGTGCTATCACTGTTGAATCCCTACATACAACACAGCACACCTTCACAAGCACCACTGCTGCCTTGAAGTACTTCCCATTCCAGGCCGAATTAAGTTCACATCTCTTCCGATGCATAGACAACGTCGTCGCGGAGTTGCCTTGATTCGCTGTCATAACGTCGACGTTCGTGGAGCTGCATATCAATAGTGAATGCCTCCGTTCAAAATAGGTTGAGTTACCAGGCAGTTAGGCTTACGTTGTTGCAGCTACACCATACAATAGAGTGCCAAGGCATTTCCAGCAATCCCTCGGAGATACTAGCTTTGAAATCGAGAGCTCAACTGGGCTAACATCAGGTTTGCCTCGTCACGCATGGATTACTGGATCTTCTAACCATGCATCATATAGCTGGCGCTGATGTTCGTCCTTCGAGGATACTGTGACATTCAGCATGGAACCTACTGCCAAAAGCTACGTTTCAATGGAGAATTAGCCTCCAACAGGCAAAGAAGCTCGTCGCGCCAGCGATAAACCAGAAGCCGATGCCATCTCACTCCTTTTTGTGGGAGCTTGAGCTGCACACTGTTACCGCATTATTGAATGTCCCAATGCGGGCAAAACAGCGGGGCCGTACAGACAAGGTCGAGACTCTTTTTTTGGCGTCCCCGCCTGCTGGTAGAGCGGGTAGTAGTGAGTACTACCTGTGCTAAGGCAGTCTGAACTGCCTCTCGATTGGAAGCTGCTTTTATCTCTGTGATTCCTACTGACAGGAACCCTTTATTGCACCTAACAGCAGCACAATTTATGCGGCATTTGCTACCCGATACCTGCATCAGCTAGTTTGTAGGCGAGTAGCGCTCCAACGCCAATATAATGTGCCCAACAACTTGGGCAGTGCGTTGACTCACATCGGATACAACTGAGGAGGGTTATTCATTTGCCTAGTATTTAACGATGAGGCGGAAGTACACGTTGAGACATTGTTCGCTGCACTGCTCCGCTCGATCGCGATCGGTTCTCAAGGACATTGGAATCCGCAAAGGAGTGTCCAACACCGAACTTAGCTTTCCAGCAGGGCCACGGAAGAAATATTTACTGAATTAAAACAAAATTTGCCATGTTTACACCACACTACAGCGAGTCGTAGGATTTGCCGCGTCGGCTACCACCAAGTAGCATCGTGCTTCGACAAGGCGGATCGAGAGAAAGAAGTTATGTGTAGAGCCTTATAGCACACTTATCTAGGGAGTACTTTTCGGAAGTAAGACTGAAGGGAGCCTGTTATTATCACAAACTTCCATCCGAAGGGTAGACAGTTTCGCGGGTCACCTGGTGTACTGCTGCGTTGCTGCACGTGCCTGCACTAAAGTAAGGCTGCCGATCGCCGTTGTCTCGATAACTGTTGATGAACATACTCGGTCACATACCATAATTTCTGTTTTCCCAAAATTAGCTTGGTTTCCTGCAGACGTTTACTGGGCAACTGAGAATATCGCTGCCTTCACTAGACGCGGAGCTTGCAATAGATATTACCCATTTCTCGACCCATGTCGCTGAACAGGCAAGATGGAATGAAGAGAACCACATTATGCGCATCTGCTCTACTGAAAGTACAGCGTAAGGTGGACGCTGCGGCGCATGTTGGATGGAGGGACCCAGAGCCAAGAAGGGGCGTCAACGGAAGGGTGATGCTCAGCTTTCAATAGCAAAACTGATTTAGGAATGAGGTGGGGGAAAAGTAATTGGGGATTTGCTAGTGCGTCTGGGCTC
>NW_013569924.1:2252-10412 GCF_000499745.2 Eimeria mitis | reverse complement strand
ATCTACCTGCTAATCCGCTTCAAACACGCCCGATTCGTTGTTGTGGTGTTTTCTGTCTAGACCAGAAGGAGCAGGGAGCTAGACAACGTGGCTTCCTTGCAAAGAAGCGCAGGCGACAACTGCTGTGGCTTGAGGACATCCCAATAAGCTCTGACTCAATTGGGCAACTTAAGCAACAAAAGCCCTCAACGCGTTCGTGGAATGACCACTTCACTTATCGCTGCATGCGCTAGCCTTCGATATCCACATGGGGCTTCGATGGGATTGCAGGACCAACAGAACAGGCAGCAGATGGCTGCATATAGACGCTGCGGGTTGGGGCCGTCAAGTGAGGTGGTCTCTCCCGTTGCGCCGCCACACCTACGTATCCCGACGGCTAGGAAGACCCTGTACTGCCATTTACCTCATGCTTTCCTGCATGCTGATAGATCAGCAAGAGATAGCTCAGAGCTGAGGACAGGCGATACGATGAACGAGCAAGCTCTGACGAAAAAAGCATGATTATCACGATCGGGTCGACAGGTGCGCCAGGAGAGGAGAAAGCAGTACTTGGACAATCACCGAACACTTCATTTTGGCATACCTCTTAAATTCCTATAAATGGAAGACGGAATGTGGAAAGATTTAACTCAGCAAGGCTATTCATGCTGCATTACGCCGCTTGTTCTTCGCAAGCTCCGCACCGATGGAGAGAGCGGAAGCCTATTTTGATGTATTTTTCTTGCACAATAGAGCGAGAGGCAGCAAGCGAGGCGCTGGGGCCGGAAAGCACAGAGTCTTGGCCTTTCCAACAGCCTTCTGTCTCGATGCTGCTGCAGGCGGATAACCAAGAGGGCTAGGGAACGCCCCGATTGGCAGAGACGCGTTCCACTGCGAAAGACAAAGCACTTGCAAGGCATATACTAGAACTGCAGTCGTAGAGGAACAGTGCGAATCCCATCCTTCTTCGCCCCCTTATCTACCCTGAACGTTTTCTCTTCCCCTGTACACTGTCGAGTACGTGCGGTTGGGTTGTGCGCTATGACATGCCATCCCCGGGGTCCCTCATTCTGCATTCGCTGGTATTCAAGGCGGGGCCTAGACTCACCATCGATCTGCATGCCAACATCACCCAACGTTTCGCCGTCAACTTCCGTGACGAAGTTAACTCTGCGAGTAACGAATCCTGCATCTTCACAGAGAAGAAATAGTTCAAAACAGGAGGGAAGATTGAAACCACGGGGCTACCCCGCCTCAGAGCCACGCCTGAAGTTGCTTCAGTTCTGGACGGATGAACTGAACAGTTGAATCGAATTAGCGGTGGGCAATATTTTGTGGAAAGACCGAAGAAGGGAGGCACTTCTTCTTACCCGGTTGCCGGCCGAATTCCTCAACCAACTCTAAAAGTTGGTCCTCGAGATCCCCCCCAATATTGTTCAAGTTCTGCAGCATACATTCACCTGCAACATACGGCTTCTAAATATGTAGAATGCGGACTTCAGGGATGTGTACGGCATTATCTGTGAGCTATGCAGTGTGAAGGTCTCGTTCGTCGGATCCCGCTGACTGACCTGCTTTTTTGGCCACCCTCGGCTCGGTTTCTGCGAATTCAAAAAGCAGAAAGAGCGCAAGAAACAGCAGATGAAGTGTGCTAATTCGAATTTTGCTAGGTTCTGTCAAACACGGCAGAATGCGTGTGTGGTGTTCTCACCCTCTCCCAGACTTTAACTGTAAAGGAGAAATCGCCAAAGAGAACCGTGAACATCCCTGTAGATTTCACGTCGCAAACAAAAAGAAATGCAGGTACAATTAGCTCTCTTCAACACCCCAACATGATTCTTTAGATTAGCGGGCCCTGTTTTTCTCGCTCTGTTATTCCCATGGTTGCTCCGTCGTCTTTCAGTGTTTTCACTGGCAGACAGAGGGAACAGAGGGATGGCGTTGATGCCATTGTGCTCCCAAACTGAGTCTACCACACATAACTTGTTTCTCGAAGAAGCCAACAGAAACAAGAGGAAGCCTTTCTTATACATAACTAGCTGCTGCAGGTATCGTCACTAGAAGCACTAGGCCCGTTCGTGTGCGCTTTGCATATCTCACCCCGACGATGGCCATGATGTGGATGTTTTAAGTCTTTTAAAAATACCATGATGTTATTCAGATCATCTCTTGCCTGAAGACCCATACAAGTGCGCAAACTTCGGTTGCCAGTTGTTGCTTCACCCAGGGGCGCCTGAAGATGCAGCCTGAGGAGGCGAAGTCTTCATTGCAACACGGGCAAGCAATGGCAGTTACTTGAGCCCCTACCAGCCCTACACACGCTTCAGAAAAACCAGGTGTGTTTCTATACACAGCTGCTACAGCAGATTCTGCACTTCAATCCATAATCCCTGATTTCTTAGACTTTCTTGCAAGTATTTGGGTCTGAAACATCAGATAAGAAGTACCCGTGGATCCTTGATGCGTGGGAATTCGTACACCGGTCGCCTGAACATTGCACCAAGCCTGTGGAAAGCAGCGGCAAGCACATCGCCTACAACAAAAATGATGCTTTTACTGCCCCTTCAGCGGTTGCTTCGACAGAGAGGTCTGCAGCAGACCTTGCTGCTGATATGTGATACATCCCTCACCCAAATCTTCTTGTATCCTGAGATGGTCCCGGCTGATCATCTCGGTGTTCTNTATGTGATACATCCCTCACCCAAATCTTCTTGTATCCTGAGATGGTCCCGGCTGATCATCTCGGTGTTCTCTGCGTCTCCTCCTGCCCCCAGCATCTGGGGGCTCGTAAGGAGGTGGAGGTTCGTCCGGGAAACCTATTGGAAACCTCCAAGGTTCCGGTGGCTCGTAAGGGGGTGGCGGTTCAAGCGGGTCATCCAATCTGCGCCCACTGTCGTCGGCAGCATCCCCACCGCCTTCCGCTCCAGCAGGTGATGAAGGCCCATGTGCAGGTTGATGACTAGGCCCGGCTTCCTCCCCTGCATTTCTGTGCCCATGAGGCGATGGGTCCCTATCGCGGGGCCCCCTTCGGGGCCCCCTTCGTTCCCTTCTCCTTTCTTCAGGCCCACCAGGACCGCCTGCTCCGTAGAGAGGTGGATATCTGTAAGGGGGAAGGGGCGGACGCTGGCCCTCAGCCACGGCTGCTCCATCTACTCTTCTTCCATCAGATGTTGAGGTCCCGTCCTGATCTTGTGATTGCTGTCCCGAGTTCTTTGCACCTTCACCCCCGTCGTCGGCGCCCCCGCAGTTATTGGGCTGCTGCGCACAGGGCAAACAATATCGCAGGTTATTGTCTATCACTTCAGGAACGAAGTATAACACTGGGAAGAGGAAACAAGGTGAAGATATTTGAGTCACTGCTGCAGCACCCAGCCAAGGCTTGCNNNNTACAATAAGACGCGAACACAACGGAGAACACGAGCGCCTGCGGCCAGCCTTGACGACAGGAAACCAGAAGTCAAAGCGTGCTGGAAACGGCCCCACTGCTTCATCATCATAAAACTCAGGGCTAGCTACCAAGTTCGGCATGGTGTAGACCTCTAGAACAGAGTTGGTGCCGAGCCCTGGAAGGGCTCGGCCAACGTACTACGCGAAACAAAAGGACGAATGAAAGGTGATCTCGGCAGAGAAATGCGGGACTGAAATTGAATAAAACAGTAGAGATTCGTCTCAGATCTGCCTTCGTACGAATGTGGGGTTTGCAACGGCAGATCGCTGTGTTGGTTCCCACTGTCACCGATGTCTGGAGGTCTGAACTTTAGGGGAAAGCGATGAAACTGTCGACGAAATAAGCAAAAACTCAATTTAATACACTCAATTTGCAGTAGAAGAAAGCGCTAAAAACCCTCAATTCAGCAGATGAATGTTGCCAGGGTAACCCCTGCAGCCCTCCGCCTCTCTTCGGCAGCCAATGCAAAGGGTTCATTGTCAGAACAAGGAAACCTTCGCATCGGCGCGATCTGCAGCAGTTATTTTTCCTGTAGACCCGTAGATTCCTACATAATAAAGTTTTCTTAGTCAAAAACTATGGTTTCGTCGGGCCACAGAAAGCTGGGGTGTGCAGCAACCGAACCCTTTCGTACTTTCCTTCCACCTGCCTTTCGCTCCCTCCCTTTCGCTCAAGAGTCCACCGTAGCAATGACGTGCAGTAACAGGGTAGCTTGGTGTCCGTTGATTTCACAACATACGTTTGTTCCAGCATTGCTGAATACATATATATATACCCAAGTGTTTGCCCGGGACCCCAAGCAAATTAGATGGAAACGCCAGTAACAACAGTGGCTGCCTCGATGCTGTATTGTAGCATTATCTGTGTGAAGTTTGTTCGACTATTCCTACTTGCATGCAGGCTGGCCCCGACGGCCAACTAAATGCCAAATAGTCCCCTATAGTGTTAACGTATGCAGCAATGGCTTGGTTGTGCATGCATGTGAGTTTGTAGTGCAGCGCGAGCTGCAGCAGGGCTTGTGCCAGGCCACCTTCTCTCCCCCGGTTCCAGGCTGTTGGGCCGCTGGTTTTCAGGCTGACTATTCACTTGAAAGGATGCCAGCTGCTTCCTAGAATGTCTTAGTAACGCTCATAGCGTGGGTCTTATCCGAGGACAGTTTTGAGGCGCAGTAGAGCCCATCTGGGATAAGACGGAGGGCTCAAGTTATAAGTCTAGCATTTCTGATGTTGGTACATGTGTTTCGAAAAGGCAGCCTGCATTTGACTAGAAGCTGCTTTCTAATAGCCAACAAAGTGTTCAGCGAGTGTTTGCAGTGTTAGTACATGCAGCATGGGAAGGTTGGCTGTGCATTCATGCGGGATTACCCTGCAACACTAGTTGCACCGAGGTGCATTGCAACTCTTGTCGGGCTGCCTCCTCTTCCCAGACCCTAAGCCCTTCGGCTGTCGCGCTCACGCTGCATGGCTTCTGTAGATAACTTCAGCTGCATATTGGAAACTCTTCCCTTCGGTATTTTCGCTGCTGCAGCTCTCCACGTTCCTACAATAAGATTGAGGACTCGCTACAGCTGCGCCTGCAGAGACAGCAGCACCAGCAGCTCCTCCAGTTGCATGTACTGCTCCTGTTGCTTTTTCTCCTGCTGCTGCTGGTCCCAATGCTGCGGTTACTCTCGTTGCTGGTGCAGCTCCTGTTTTTGGCAATGCCACTACTACGGTTGCTTCCTCCGGAAATTCCGAGAGAGTGGGGCCTGTGAGAAACTTCCCTACAGTAGGCCAGTTAAGGGATTTTGGGGGCCTTAGGGATCATAGGGCCCTCGGAGCTTGATCCAAGTCTTCTCTATAGATGCACCAAGCAATGCTCACAGCTCTGCGTCTTTTACCCGCAACGAGAACACAAACGCAGAGACTTCCGAACTATCAGACCTAGTAGGGATCCGAGTTCCCACACGCGATGGAGTGTTCTGAGTCCTTAAGAATGGTACTGTGTGCCCTAGAAGCTGCTGAAGTGTGGACTGAGCCCTCAGTCTCTCACATGCTACCAGTAGATTTGTTCAAGTTAATAAAGAATATTACAGTTTAGTGTAACATTTGCAATAAACATGCCATATTAATAGGCTGGTCATCTGAAGGACTACTGTGGGGCGCTTCGGGAGATTGCGCGAGCGACCATATTGATGATACCCTTGATTTACTTGTCCGTGAAGTTGTACTGCGTGAACCGGCAATTCACTCTACATTTTACGCCCATGGGTTTGCCGATTCCTTGTCACGTCTTCCATCCGCGAATTTTAGCTGCAGAACCATCCGCCTCTCCGTTAACCAAGGTTGCACCACTTCGCCGTGTGTCAGATATCAGGTTCCAATAGCAGCCCCTATCAATTAGCACTTGCAGCTCCTGAGTGTTAATACGAACTTGGATATGCACAGAATTGTGCCGAGATGAATCTGCAGGCGCGGCTTTCAGCCCCACCACTGCGCCGCAAGTTGAGCGGTGGCCTTGACGTTCCCGTGATCTTTTTGCTTTTCCCCGCGGCAGCGCCTCGCAAGCTGTACCTTCTTCAGCTGCCATAACTCTCTTCATGTGCCTGCAATCTGGAATTATATGGCATCTTATATTGCAGAGAAACAGATACACAACTCGGTACATACCCTCATCTTGTTTGCAATTCACGGATTGCAGTTCGTTACAGCTTCATATGCTTTCTATTCGGGTCTGCTATTCATAGCCCGAATACCCGTAGGCTCTATATCCTGGTCACTTCCAAACCAGCTTTTTTCCTTCTCAGACAGGGCAGTGCAAGTGATGTTTTCCTGTCTCTTCGATGCGTACAGATTCCATCATCTCCAGTAGTTCAACACGTTTACCCTTTAGTTCCCCCTCCATGACTCAGCCGGTTACTGATTGCTTCTATCCTTAGGATAGCCGCTCTACGAACTATTGATATAGAAGCTTTGATTCCAGCGGTGGACTGCTGTTCACCATGGAGTGATATTTCTCCATGTAGCGCTGTACCGATAGTTTCTCTTCACGTATTCTCAGATCTGCCATAGCATGTTTCCTAGCCCTCCCGGGAGTACTACACTGTGCTGCATCTCGGAAGCCTTCAACAGTCCGTATGTGCTTAGCGGAGCTGGTAGCACTACTTCACTATAACCAAATCCTGCTTCCCCTTCTAAAAGGGAAGATTGCAATAGCAACTGAACCTTTTCGGGTGCATTTTGAAGAAAAAGGTAAAGGTCCAGGAAACACAAAAAGTCCCTCACTGCCTCTGCATCACGGCCGTATCCTTTCTGGGCGGCTAGCGAAGGCGGAGAAATTCTTCACCGGGGGCAATTTCCGCTGGATTGGATGCAGGCAGTGCGCTCGTTCCAGTGCAACGAAGTGAGCAGAATGCCGGTCGTCTCCCTGGCGGTGGACAGAGCCTGACAAATCTTTACGATGTGAGAGGAGAGTTCACCACATTCTGCACAGAGTTCAGGGACTATATCTAAAGATGTTTTCCGTTCCTCTATATTTTTGTTTCAGAATGCCTGAGCTTATAATCAGTGTTGTACACCGGGCGACGGCCGAGTTGTGGGGATCGGGTCTGTTTGTTGCACCTTCTCCGATGAACCTTCCGGTGCTACAAAATTTCAACGAGAATCCTCGATCGTACATAAGGACCATCAGGGGCGGCAGTAGAGAACTTCAGTAGCTGACATCTGCTTGATTCTCCAGGTTTCTTGAAAACAACGGGAAAAGGGTGAGGGTCAGGGAGAGAGGATCGGACCTTTCATAAGCTGCAGCGCACCTCGCTGCAGCTGTTTCCGTACGGAAACTCCGAGCGCACTCATAGCCAAATCACCTTCGGTGTATTCACTACCACTGTAGAAACTGTTCTGGTCAGTAGTAAACGGCGTGCATGCATCTGCAGCGCGAAGCCTTGCAACTTCAGACCGAGCTCGTTACACAACCCACAGCAAAAGGCCGTTTCAGATGAATCAGCTGGAGAGTTGCTAACCTTAGGAGTAAAACAAAAGTTAATCAAAGAGCCAGGCAACGCCTGGTATCCATCTCTGCTGAAACAGTGTAAACTGCACACAAGTGGCTTCGGTCCGCTTGAGTGGGCAATTGGATATTGTATTTCAGGCAGAGAGGAGCTGCTAGCACTCTGCGGTGGTTGCGGCGAAGATGCATATACACTTTAATATATGCAGATACACCTCAACATACAGATACACCCCAATATACAGAACTTTACTACAATATACGTATATAAGCCCCAGATACACAGATTCACCCCAATATACAGATACACCCCAATATACACAGATAAACAAAAGTATACACAGATATATAACATAACTTTATACACATCAGTATACAATTTACGCATATACAGCCCACTATACAGAAAACCCCAATATACAGATACACCCCAATATACAAAAAATACACAACAGTACACATAGATACACAAAAACATACACAGAAAAACACAAGTCAAGAGCTTAAAAAGAAGAGGTTTCGAGCTGTCTTCATTCTATTCACCCTTCAACTATTTTCAGTGTCTGTTGAGGATTCCTCGCTAACTGAATTTCTCTGTAATCTCTCCGTCAGCCGTGAAAAATAAAAATGTTTTAATGTTTCTCGGTTTCATCATCAACTGAAGAAAACCAATTCCTCTATTTCTTGCTGCTGTATGGAGGCCCAAACAAGAGGCGATCTGCAACAGCAGCAGCAGCAGCAGCAGC
>NW_013569924.1:0-2169 GCF_000499745.2 Eimeria mitis | reverse complement strand
CTGCTGCTGCTGCTGCTGTTGCTGCGTCTGTTGCTGCTGCTGCTGCTGCTGTTGCTGCGTCTGTTGCTGCAGCAGCAGCAGCAGCAACCGCTGCTCTCCTACCTCCTGTATAACTACAACAGTGACAAACTAAATATATTTTTGTTTGTATTTCTCCTCTCATTCCTGCTGTATCAGCTAGAAGAAAAACATCCCCTTTGGGGTTCCAACATTTGTATGCAAAAAACAAAAGAAAAAGCAAACAAAGAAAGTGAATACGCTGCAGCACAAACTCTTTGCTGCAGCAGCACGAGAAGCAACAGCAGCACCAGGAGGTGCTGCAGCAGCAGCAGGAGTAGCAACAGCAGCACCAGGAGGTGCTGCAGCAGCAGCAGGAGTAACAACAGAAGCAGCGCGTGCTGCAGCAGCAGCAGCTGCTGCAGCAGCAGCAGGAGTAGCAACAGCAGCAGCGCGTGCTGCAGCAGCAGCAGCTGCTGCAGCAGCACTTCCTCCCCTTGCCTGAATGTGGGCCTCAAGGCCACCCATTGACCGAAACTCCTAAAGCTGCAACTGGCTGCTTTTGCTGTTGTTGCTGCTGCTGTTGCTGTTGCTGCATTGTTGCTGTTGCTGTTGCTGCTGCTGCTGCTGCTGCTGCTGCTGCTTCGCGCTGCATTCGTTTCAAAGACATCGAAGTCGTTGGGGTGTCACTACAGCAAGAGGGGCAACGCAGCAACTAGACAGAACCCTTCACGTTTCCTGCAGCTGCAGCAGGCGTTTCTTCTTCTTCAGCAGCAGCAGCAGCAGCAGGGGTACCAGCAGCAGCAGGAGCAGCAGCAGCAGGAGCAGCAGCAGCTACACCGTCATCGGGTCCCTGTGCTTCCTCTGCTGCAGCAGCAGGCTCTAGCCTGGGGGTTGGGGGGCTGCTGTCTGCATCCAGAGTGAAGAACTGAAGGCCTTCTTTTCCATGCTTAGCAGCAGCAGCAGCAGCAGCAGCTGCTGCTGCTGCTGCTGCTGGCGATGATAGAAACCCTTCCCCCTTGTCGCTTGACGTCAACCATGCAACAGACTTATCCACAGCCCCAGCATTGCTGCCTGCTGCTGCTGCTGCTGCTGCTGCTGCTTCTGCTGCTGCTGCTGATGATGCTGGGCCGCCAGTCACAGACGCTGGTGTTGCTGCTGCTCCTGCTGCTGGTGGTCTTGCTGCTGCTGCTGCTGCTGCTGCTTCCCGTTGACGAGGCTTCTCACCAGACATTTCTGCCTCTGCAACGCAACACAAATAAATAAATAAAAATAATTTAAATAAATAAATAAATACATAAAAATAAATAATTTAAAGCGAAACTGTACTCACACAGTAGTGGACCTTTATCATGCAGCAGCAGCAGCAGCAGCAGCAGCAGCAGCAGCAGCAACAGCAGCAGCAGCAGCAGCAGCAAGTGCTGGTGCTGCTGTAGGTGGCGCAGTTCCTGTTCATGGTGTTGCTGTTGCTTCTGAACAGGCCCCTAGGGTGCAGCAGCTGCTNGCAGCAGCTGCTTCTGCTGCTGCTGCTGCTGCTGCAGTTTAAATAGAAATATGAGTATAAGCCTTACGGATGCTGTGGAGGTAAGGCTGAGCTTCCTGCTGCACCTGCATGTACACCGCAGCAATCTCTCTAAGAGCAGCCTTTGCTGCTTCTGCTGCTTCTCGTTGCTCTTGTGGATTTGCTGCTGCTGCAGCAGCAGCAGCAGCAGCAGGAGCAGCAGCAGGGTTGCTGCTGCTGCGCTGCTGCTGCTTGTGCCGCAGCATCAGCTGCTGCTGCTGCAGCGCCTCCTGCAGTGTATCTGCATGCGCCTCTAAGAAAGCCTGAGACTCCTCAAAAGCCAGCCCCAATCTTTGTAAGGATTTTATAAATTGTTTTTGCTGCTGCTGCTGCTGCTGCTGCTGCTCTTCCTGCTGCAGCTGCAGTTCATACTCTGTTAAACCATCTTCACTAATATCCTCTTCTCGTTCTGCTTTCTCCCGCTGCTGCTGCAGCAACTGCTGCTGCTGCTGCTGCTTATCTATGGTGCGCATGCACTGACGCAGTGCTGCTGCTTGCTGCTGCACTCTATTCTTCTCAAAAGCAAAATGACGACACACCAACGTCTGCAGCGAAGCTGTACATACACCCCAAACCACAGCAGCAGCAGCAGCACTGCAGCAGCAGCAGCA
>NW_013569923.1:10431-10502 GCF_000499745.2 Eimeria mitis | reverse complement strand
CAGCAGCAAAAGCCGCGAAACACGCTCAAACCCGGATTCCTGCACAGCCTGCCTATTCCCGATAGGATCTA
>NW_013569923.1:10051-10122 GCF_000499745.2 Eimeria mitis | reverse complement strand
CCGCACGCTGGTGCAGTATTTGCGGCTTTACACCCAACAGAACACATCTAACTGGCTTGACTTTCTTGCTG
>NW_013569923.1:9859-9965 GCF_000499745.2 Eimeria mitis | reverse complement strand
ACACCGAAACTCCACTCGCCGATCCGCCGCTCGACCTAGCGGTTGGAAGCCAGCCCCGACAGACTGTGGCCTCCGACTTCGGCACACAGCTTGCAGCAGCGAGGGG
>NW_013569923.1:7397-9805 GCF_000499745.2 Eimeria mitis | reverse complement strand
ACCCGGGCGACTTGGTTCTGGTGGATTCGCACGCCCTCCGTAGCGCGCAGGAGGGCGAGCAACCCAAAAACTTTGCCACACGATGGGTTGGACCGTTCGCTCTCGGGTCAACGCCTTGGCGTATATTATCGATTTACCCTCGACGTGGAGATGCCATCACACTATTAATGTGGGATTCTTAAAACAGTTGCGGGAATCTCCGCGGTTTCCTCGCACTCTAGCGAGGAAACAGCAGCAGCGACCTCGCGAGCTTCCGCGCCTCGAGGATACAGAGATTCTCGAAGTGCGAATTACCTCCCGCCGCGGCCATCGGAAACGCGAATATTACGTAAAATGGCCGGGCACACGCGACCCCGAGTGGGTTTCAGAGGATCGCGTACGGGAGGCGATCCCCCCTAAACAGCTTAGTGCTCTCCTGGACTACACCTAGTGTGTGCAAGTAGGCAGGATGCGGGAGTGGGGGTTTGGTGGCTTCTTGTTCGCGGATCCCTAGGCGGATCCCTCCAATCTATTCTATTTTTATTCGCCGATGCCCATGGAGGCTACTTACCTTACCTCCGTATCTAGATCTTCTCCCTTCCACGCGACGCGCTAGGTCGCGGGAGGGCGCTGCCGACCGGCCGTACCTCGCTCAGTGGGGCTTTGCTTTGGGGCTTGGCTGGGGCTTTCTCAGGTGCGCGGTCGGCGGCGACCCGGCGTAGCGGGACGGGTGATTCCAACTACCATGGTGCTGGATGACTTGTAACCCAGCATCCAGACACCAGGAAGCAGCCTTTTTTTCTTATTTTTTTGCCCAGCGGCAGCTCGGGAGCGGCGTCACGCGCCACTCTAGCTAGCCACCAGCTGTGGCTGTGGTTGGGCCGGCATCGCAGCAGTTTCGCTGCTTTCGCCCAGCCTTTCCTCTCCTTTCACTTCCCTTGTGCCTCTATTTGCCGTTTCTGTTGCAGGCCAGCTTATTCAGGCGGTGCCGAGGCACCATGGCAGCCGCGAGACAGCCGCCGCATCGCGACTCGCCGTTTGAGTCAGATGCGCCGACTGACATGCTGCTTCCCCTCACCCTTTCTCTCTGCCTTGCCATCTTTACATATTCGACCTTTTTCCCGCGTTTTCCCTTGTTGCATCGCAGGAACGGGCACCGGTGTGGAGAACAGCAGCAGCAGCAGCAGCAGCAGCGGCAGCAGCAGCAGCAACAGCAGCAATCCATCAAGTTCCACATGACCATCTGTGCACGAGGACGTACGCTTTTTGCTGATGGGGGGGCAGATGTAGCATGAGTTAGCGCATAGTTAGCTCAGGAGCCTATCAACGGCCTTGGCATGCTGCGCGTAAGCGCCTGCAAACGTTATACAAGTTCGTTACGAGGCAAAGCATGCAGCAAAGGAAGCTTCCCTGAAGATTCCTTTAGTGCACGCGTGGGGCTGGTTTGCTCTGCTAGCCGCAGCGGGGTGCGCTGCAACCCTATTTCGGGCTGCCTCCTCCCCGCGACACCCTGGCCCTGAGCTCAACGCCCAGGATGCCTAGGTTCCGCGGAAGGAGGTCAGCTGCCTTGTGGGAAACACTTACTTTAAGTCTTTGCCTTCATTGCGGCTCGTCTCTGGTCAGGTCAAGGCCAGAGAACCAGCGTTACAGGAATAAACACATCTATGATGGAAGGGAAGAAGTTTCAAGGAAAGACAGGAAGTTTTCGGGCGAGGGGGGACGTTGTAGTGCACTGGCGCTACACTGTACAACTGAAGACATCTAGTGGACAAAAACGAAGGGAAATTTATAAATACGGATAAAATTTGAAATAAGTTAATCTAACCGTAGAGCGAAAATGGTTAGTCGAGGTAAGTCGACTCCTCTATAGAGGCAGAGTCACCGTAGTACGCGGGCCGGCGGCAGTGCCGCGGCCCCAACGCCGGCATTCCCTTGCGGCTCTAGGATGTGAACGACCGATCGCCCAGCGAAAGGGGCGGGCGCGGCCAGACGGTTTTTCGGGGCAGAGAACCATTTTTTCCTCTAATATTTGTCCACAAAATCGTTGTTACTACTATTTCCAAGCACTAGTTTCGTAGATCCTTCTCGAATAATCGCGAACGGCTTACTAGGTAGGTTGCGTACGTCGTGCAAAGGCGCGACAGTGTATTACACTCAGTCCCTCATGCTGAACAACAAACACATCAAATTAACAAGGGTTAAGGAAATTAGTTCTCTCTGTCTATTCCCTCTCTGAAAATGATTATCTCTCAACCCCAGTAGAGCAGGCACTGCGGCCTTTGGGGCTGGGAGAGGAGATGGCGTAGCCTGGTGCAATAGCTTTTGCACCAAGGCTCATGCCAGCCTCTCCTATAATCATATCAATGGTCACTCCATAGAGAATGATTAATGTATTCACCAATGTTATATTCAATGTACATCAGTAAGCA
>NW_013569923.1:0-7297 GCF_000499745.2 Eimeria mitis | reverse complement strand
TCACAGACACTTCCACTATTCATACAACCCTCACTCATTTCACAACGAGCACGGCATTGTTGCCGTGATTGTAGGGAGTGCCTGCTCTATTGGGTTTGAGAGATAACCATTTTCGGAGAAAAAAACCTGAGAGAACTAATTTCCTTTAACCTTCGTTAGTTTGGTATGTTGTTGTTCAGTATGGTAGAGATTGCTTGTCAGCTCGCTATACTCAGCTGTGGGGTTCTAGGGATGCGCCCCACAGTAGTCCTTCAGAGATACAACCTAGAAATACGTAAAGCTAACTGCAAATATTTGTACTAAAGAGAAACACTCTAAGTTATCCTAACCAGACCTCCGCATTCCATGAGAGGGACTGCGGGCTCTCCCCCACATCTCATTAGCTTACAGGGCCCGCAGCACCTAAAGTGTTATGGAATCTCATCACCCCATCGTGTGAGGGAACTTGGGTCCCTACTAGGCCCCACAATTGTGTTTTTCATCTGCGTTCGTGTTGTCATTGGGCGCACAAGACGCAGAACTGCTGGCAAAGACTAGTGCATCTACGGACGTGAGTGGGATCAAGTTCCAAGGGCCACATGATCCCTAAGGCCCCAAACTCCCCTTAGACTGGGCCTCCTTAAGGGAGGGTTCTCACAACTTTGGTGGACGACGAGGGTAACTTTAACTAGCGCATTCGGAGCATGCCGGAATTTTGGCAATAGCACTAACGGCGGATCCAAGTGTAACGTTCTGAACGATGCGCGAGATGGCCATTATACTTATAGGAAAGCAGGCGAAGATAATCGATGATTTAAAAGGGGGTGGGGTGCGTGTAAGTATATAAGGTAGAAAGTGAAAATATTCAGTGATCGGGGTTCAAGGGAGCCCGCTGATATTGCTCTTATTGTATACTCTTAGAGGAAGAAGCAGCTACGCGCTGTTAGGGCTTTGTAACTGCCAAGGGCTAACTGATGGGAGAGGCTATAAACCAATCTTCATGCTACCTACAGGACGGTGCTTGGAAAGAAAACTGATAGCTAGACCGGCACCAGACCCAATGATAATGCTGCCAACCGAAAGTGCTGCTACAACAGCAACAGCTAGCCTAGAGCGGCCTCCAGCCGAGCTCGACGGTCCACTCTTAAGGACTACACCGAGGAACCCCCCGAAGCCCGGCTACTTCGCATGCAGGAGCAGCTCCAAAAGCTAATGGAATTTACTGTGAAGATAATTGCCAGCACCTTCCACCGTTAGTTTACATCGAGCTACCGACGTGGGGTTTTGTTTCGCTTTCCACCGGACTTCAGTGGAGGGCGCCCACGGGAGTGGCTAGTGCAAATTAACCAATACTACAATGCCCTACAAATGGCGAAGAGGCAAGACCGGCTGATGTGGTCTCATTTATAACAGGAAAGGCGTTGGTACACTATTGTACAGCAAATAGAGGGGCACCAGAGCTGATGCAGATAACCTGGGAACAATTTGACGATTTCATAATGCAAAGGTTCGGCACGACGCCTGTGGTAATGAATATTCCCAAACTCAGAGGGATCGAATACAACAGCAACTTCGAAGAGGTTGTGGAAAGGTTTTCTAGTGTGCTGACGGAAGGGGGAGAGCCGCCAGAAGAGACTCTTTAAGAGTTGTTCTTGTCAAAATTCCCTTACGACATGGTAAAGAGGGTGCTGAAACATGAAATTGCTTCTTGGGTAGAGATCCAGGAGCAGATGCTGGCCGAGAGGGTCCTTGTCGCAAACCGAGCAGCGACTTGGTACGAGTATAAGACTGGCAAGTTCAGACGAGAAGTCGAGGGGCGTGGCGAGCTGATCAGAGAAGGCTGGGTGCCGAGTAGCAAACAGGGCAAGAGGCAAACGCACATCAAGGGATGGAAGTCAAAACAAACGGTGCAGCAAACCAACAAAGGGGGCACAGAAAGGCAAAGGGGTACACAGTACCAAAGGGACACTAAATAGGCCGGGGAAAGAGAAAAGGGGGCACAGGTGCAGTGCTACTCTTGCAGTGGACGTGGACATCGGGCAAGGGATTGCTCAAATAAGAAGCTAGAGTAAGAAGGCAACCGATGTTACAGGTGTGGGGGACTTGGCCATTGGGCCAGGTCGTGCCCATGAAGCGATCAGACTAAGAAAGAAACATATGTACGAGTGAAGCGAGAGCAAACAGACACACACCAGGGAAACGAGAGGGCCTAGGTAGTTTAGGGGTGAACCGACCTAGGCCAAGGATAAACGAGCAGCAGAGGGCTGAGACGCTTGGAGCTCATGGAAGCTTTGCTGCACTGAGGAGAGCATCCCACACAAAGCTGAGTCCGAAGATAGCATACGTACTAAACGATGTCGGATGTCCCAGCAAGGTGCTCAGAAAGGGAGGAAGGCACTACAGGAGGAAGAGCAGAGACAGTGTTCGATTTAACGCGGGGCACTGCACATGCAAAACGGGTTGGGTGACCCTCAGAAGAGCGCTGAGGGTGAGAAAGTGCAGGAATTTGAGGGATGGAACAGTGTGAAACTAGAGGGCTTGCCGGTAAGGGCGACAAGTTGTGACGTGGAACAGCTGCAGGCACCCAAGGGGGAGGCGCTGAGTGTTAGCTACTCGAAAGGTACACAGGTAATCTGTTCAGAGTATAGCAATCGTGGCCAGGATAGAGGCAATTGGCTGGGGGCTGAATTTGACCCAGACACGCAAGGACTTGGTAATGATATAGGACTCTTCTGGGACTTAGGCAGCAACAGGCCGAAGCAGAGGCAGCCTTTGCCTAAGTGTAGTCACCATCGCTGTGCATCCGCCTCTAATAAGGAAGAGGCCAGCAGTAATTGGAATTCTTCTGGGGTATTTTGTAGGCGTAGGTATAAGTCTAGCAAACTAAAGAACTTCTCTACGGCCTCTGCATCCCGGCGCCCATCATATCGCGTAGGACGGCACAACCGAAGGCATTCCTCTTGAATCGTTTTTGGCAAGAATTCATTTTCCCCGGGATTGGATGCCGAAATAGAGCTGGCTTCCGTTTGCTGGGGTTCCAGACCGTGCGTCGACGTGTGTGTACACCCTCACGTGTGGGGATTGGGCCCGTGCCCGCACCTGCCCCGACGAACCATGCGGTGCTACCAAGTATAACACTTGTTCTCTGGCCTTTATCTAGGTGAGAAGCAAGCTGCAATGTAGGTAAAGACTTAAAGCAAGAGTTTCCCAAAAGCAGTTGACCACCTTCCCCTGCCCTTAGGCGTCCTGGGCGTTGAGCTCAGGGCCTGGGTGTTGCGCGGGGGTGGCATCCAGAAATAGGGTTGCAGCGCTTCTCGCTGCAGCCAGAAATACAAGCCAGTCTTACACATGCACACAGGGAAGCAAAGGAAGCGAAGCTTCCGTTGCTGCATGCTTTACCTCTGAATGTACTTGCAGAACGTTTGGAAGCGTTTACACGCAACCTACCAAAGCCAAGTGAAGGTTCTGCGCTAACTCGTGCTACAGAAGGAGCAACCGGGGCAGCAAGAAGGCTACAGGAGCACCAGAGAAGCTTAACCTTTCGCGCTCGGTTAGGTTTGAGAGCTTAAAAGGTCTAGGTTTAAGATACAATGTGAAGGGCTTCCTAATAGCAAACACAACTTCGTATTCCATTGCAGATATAAACGCTGAGATATGAAAGGTTGTCTAGACTCTAGTTCGATACCCCACAAGATGACAATCCTCGAGAGAAGTTTTTAGCGTTGCATGAAGGCTGTTGCTGGTGGTCCCGGTGTTGTTAAATTCAAGGTGTTTGCGTTTGGCAGGAGTCTTTATGTTTGCATCGATGTTGTTTGGAATTGGTGATCTGTGCTCTAATCCTTCAAAAGTATCTCATTAAGCTGTTATTCCCAGACTATACGCAAATAGAAGAAAAAGTGCAGCTCCTTCTCCTCTGAAATAAGGTTGCCCTGATATTGGTTATGTCGCCATAAATTCGTCTTTCAACACAGTCTTCCAAATCAGCTGTTTACGCAGCAGCATGGGCGTTTACGGTCAGAATATGACACGCTAAGGCACGCTGCCGTAGAAAATTAAGCCCGGAAACCTACGCTGTACACTCCATTGACCGTATGCAGCAAGCATCCAGCCATAAATTCTAATTCTCAATCCCTAAACCCTACGCCGTAAAAACTCTACCATCCTAGACTAGATATTGCTAATTTCTGGCTCGGTTTGAGCAGCTGGTACTAGCCTAGCAAGAGAAAAAAATAACATGCGTAAACTGGCTCTAGGCGAGCATGAAGGTAATTTTGTTGTGTTGAGCACAAAGACTTTTCCGGTCTTGCCAGTGCATACAACAGGCTACAAATAAGTATTTTTCAATAAAGTGTCTTTCCAGTAGCCCACACCTCGCGTAAAGTACAGCAAACGTTATGCCCATTTACCTACCAATGCAAATCATCACGAGTTTCAGCAAAATGACTTCGCGCTCCTTGCTTTTGAGTCTTCATTGCCAGGCCTGGAGCCTATCAGTGCTCACTCTCGCTGTTGGCCTCTGCTTGATGAGAAGAACGCACTTACTGAGGCGAAATCAAAAGTACCAGGAGTTGTGCTCGTATAATGGTGATGCGCACAGGAACCCTTGACCGAAGTTGAAATTCAAAAATTGTCAATCGCAGGTGGAAGCCGACAAGCAAGCCTCTGTGGGAAATGTGATGGCTATCCGTAGCGGTCTGTGTAAAGGTAGAATTTGCATTATTGAGCAAGTGTACTAGAGGCACATTGTTTAACGGTCAACGTAAAATGTCTGACGTAATAAGGTTGGCGGCAGATATGTAGAGAGCCATTCAGCGTTACTACAAGCGTTGCAAATGTCATTGCATGCATCTGCCAGGGGTCTGTGGAGCAGGCTACTCTGGCAAACACTCTTTGAGGCCGTTTGAAGCCCTGGAAGCTTCAATTAATCTCAGAAACTGCCTGCTATCAGCTCACTAAGGTTTTTGGAGCAGAAGATGACACAAAACAACTGAGCTGTGGCCGCTAGATCACAATCCGCTTCTCTGCATGCCGGCTCACCAAACGACGACAAATGGTCGTTTCATTTCAGGCACAAACCAGTGCGCATCAAGAAATTAACGCCCCTATCCCTGCATACCGAATGCACGCACGAATAAGATTGAATTTCACAGGCAGACGAGCAGAGAAGCAGGCACAAAAGAGAAAAAGACAAAAACACACAGAGAACAAGAAACAGAGTCAAGGGAGACGAGCAGGCACATAATGGATGATCAAAGAAACAGATACAAAAAAGAGACGAAGGAAAAAAATGCAACACCGTCATCGAGCCAACAATTAAGCTCGAATGCAAACACAACACGTGGCCTGTTCGGTCCACAGCAAGAGCACCAAAAACACTTTCGCGACGAGACCACTCAAACACCGCTACCTATCTCGCCGCGGAACGCACAATTGGGAGAAATGCAGCGGAAACCCACGTGCTGTTGCGAATGCAACACCCCATGCCACGCTCAAGCAGTTGAAATGATCCAGTGCTCAATACAGGCTATTCTATAGGTTTCGCCAAGCGCCTTGAGAAGGGCTCACAGCTCATCGGCATCCCACATCTAGTGACCAGTAATACAACAAACTCGCACGCAAGCAAGCAACCACCACTAAAACCTCCTGCAGTGCAGGCGCTTTGCAAGCTG
This sequence comes from Eimeria mitis, assembly GCF_000499745.2. NCBI lineage: Eukaryota > Apicomplexa > Conoidasida > Eucoccidiorida > Eimeriidae > Eimeria > Eimeria mitis. The sequence goes on along the minus strand of NW_013569923.1, from coordinate 1,649 downwards.
TGAACACATTGATAAACCAACCATGCAACGAGAAGAGGAACCTCCCCACTACTTCTGGCAAGCTGACATACGGTGATACACACACAAAAGCCACGCTACTGTCATCTCGAAAGCACGCGAAACAGGACGTGTCGCATAGGCTGTTTACTAGCAGTAGATGCACGGAACGTAGTGGCTAGTGATCACCAAGCAGATGCAGGTGCTTCCGAGGAAAGGTTCATTCTACGGCCATGCCCACCGTCCTCCGCCGACAAAGACGAACGTGAAAGCTAAAAGCGAGCACCACGCCATTCTTCGAAAGCCTTCCTTGCAGATTATCAGGCAAGAAAGGAGCTGTTTACCACCCTTTATCGTTCGCCAGCAGCGGGTCGGTGCGGAGAGAAGACCATCGCGAATTTACTGCCCAGTGAACGCAAGTCAGGAAACTTCACAAGCTCACCCTCCCAACCGAAGTGAAACGAACGAGAAGCCAACAGGCGGCGTGGAGAGGCTGCCAGAGCAGGAGGCACTCAAAGGATGCACAGAAAGTGTAACTGTGCTATAGCGAGCCTGCACTAACGGAATAAGCCCCATTCCAAAGAACTTCGACAACGTCGTACTCTGCAAACACAAAACAACTGCTAGCAGCTGATTTGCATTGCCGTATCGGGCTTGCATAGTGCTTACCGCCGAACACCCGGTTGCTGCAACTGTATGTAGAGCGGTGCGCTGTACCCCTTCGCCCCTGTATTGACACAGCGAACGAGGGCCACCGGGCTGCACAAACACTGCGGGCCTAAGCAATGTATCTTTCGTCCAATATCTTTAACCCGCGGGTTCTACTACGGCGCACTATCTACAATGGCGTCATCGCTGGTTATCACGAAGCTGCACGCTATGCGCTCTAGCCTGAGTTCGTGAACAACAAAGACTTCCCTTGGGTTGACAAACGGCTACAAGCCTACTGNGGGTTGACAAACGGCTACAAGCCTACTGAATCCCAGACATGTCGGCGCGAAGCAAGGCCATTCCCACGCCTGAAGGTTTTGGTGCCTATCCAAAGCGCGTTTGCTTCTAGCAGCCGGAATGGCATAACTAAACCCTGAGACAACCCGCAAATACGGAACACCGCAGACGGAGAACGTCGAAGTGCGCACTGCGAAGTGCCACCCAGAAATTCATGATTCACAACGCATTGTGCCACCTGACCGTTCAACAGGAGGCGACGCAGAATGGTGATTCTTGGAATCCTGCCGTACGCACATATCATTGGTTACATAGACAAATCTTTTAGTGCCCCCCAACACATTGATTGCCAACTAACAACTACGGCGTCTACAACGACACAGTCAATGCGAACGTCGAGAGCCTCCACTAACTATAGTGCACCCAAAATACGTTGCAACTCATGTCTTGCTTCATCTGCTGCGACACATCAGTCGAAACGATAAAATCCTCGCCGAATCGCGCGACACACCGCCGACGGGCCCTTCCAAAAGGGAAGCCCTGCACTCGCCAACGCCATCACGCTCAGTATCGCAAAAATACTTGCATGCAAACAACCGCCTTCTATCAGCAAATCGCACAGCCTAGTCCACACGGGTACCGCCCTTAAGACCCCAATCCCATCTGCACACGCAAACGACACGCCTTCAGAGTTGGGCGCCGTA
>NW_013569922.1:3352-10413 GCF_000499745.2 Eimeria mitis | reverse complement strand
ATATATATATATATATATATATATATATATATATATATATATATATATATATATATATACATATATATGTGTGTGTGTGTGTGTGTATGGTTGTATTTGTCTTAGGATTTGGAGAGCGACGACGTCGGCCGCGCTGCTTTGTTTTTGTTGTCTCCGCTCGCGCGGGCGGTGACGGGGGAGACTCTTTATGTAGACAACGGGCTGCACGCGATGGGGCAGGCAACTGACTCCAAGGCACTCACACAGTAAACTACCTCCTCCTGCTGCGGCTGCTGCTGCTGCTGCTGCTGCAGTATCAGCTGAAACAGCAACTGAAAGCTGCAGCAGTAGTTGATAGTCTTGGAGTCTAGAGATACAATGGGCTGCTGCAGTGGCAGCAGCTGCAGCAGCAGAACTGGCTGCTGATGCAATAGTGGCACACAATGCGCTGCATGAGCTGCAGCAGCAGCAGCAGCAGCAGCATCAGCAGCAGAACTTGCTGCGGATCCACTGTAGAGAGACAACCCCCTGCCTGACAGCTCAGGCGGCAGTTGGATTTAGACAGACACACTTACGCGGCCCACACGCAGGCTGCTGCAGCTGCAGCAACAGCAGCAACAGCAGCAGAAGCAGCAGCAACAGTAGCTGCAGCTGCTGCTACAGCAACCGTGGGTGCAGGTGCTGCTGCAGCAGCAGCGCCAACATTTGTTTTGTGGGCGTGGGGCTCCGTGAATGGTGTAGAGACAGACAGAGAGAAAGTAGACAGAAAGGAGACAGCAGCAGAAGCAAAACAAAAAAAGACAAAGACAGACAGCAGCGCCGCTACAAACAGAGGAGACAGAAGCAGGTAACAGAAAGAAAAAAATGAGGGACAAAGACACGGGAGACGAGAGACACGGGAGACAGAGTTGAGACAGGCCCGCTGCAGCTTTCTCCATCAGCTTCTTTAGCAGCAGCTAAGTGCCCCTGGGTAGCTAGCTGTTTCGTCTGTCTCTTGAGGCGTGGCTAGCTGCTGCTACCCGTTCAGGTGTATCTAGCTGTCTTCACTGTATACGCAGCTAGCTGCATCCTCATATATAGCTAGCTGTATCCTCCTCGGACCTGGTTACGTGCTTGCCGTTGCAGTGCAGCTATCTGCCTTTGGTGGTAGATAGCTGCTGCTTGTTGAAGCGTAGGTAGCTGTTGGGTGTGGCTCGCTAGCTGGCTGAGACTGTATCTCAGGTTTAGCTAGCTATGGGTGCTGTGTAGCTATCTATTAGCTCAGGGGCTAATAGCTAGCTGCTTAGATAGCGGGCAGCTAGCTGCGTAGCTACCTGTGTAGCTAGCCGCCTGACTAGCCGCTTAGCTAGTTAACCCTGAGCCTGCGGCTCGCTCCAACGGAGCTACAGCTAGCGGAGCCTGAGAAACAGTCTCACCCAGGTAAGAACCCCGTACAGGCTTGATAGGGGCATGCACACTGTCGGGGCTTTGGTGTGTCTGCAGGGGAACAAGTTGAGGTGTACAGACAGCTCATATACGCAGTAGATTTAGGTTCTGCTGCAGCAAAAGAAACAGAAAAGAAGAACAGACACCACACACAGCACCACGACCCTGTGGGGGCAGCAGCAGCAGCAGCAGCACGGACTCAAGCAGCAGCAACGGCAGCAGCAGCAGCGGAACAGCAGCACATATTGCCTTTCACTCTGAAATAAAGCGAATGTTATCGTTGAAAAATCGTTAGAAATTTATTTCAAGCCTAATTCGCTGGCATCCGCGGCAACAATTGCTAGAACACAGCAGCAGCAACGGCAGCAGCAGGAGCAGCCGCTGCTGCTGCTGCTCGCGCTGAGCAGGTGACCCTGAGCCCCCGCATGGCGCTGCTGCTCGTTGGTCCTGCGGAGTTTCTGTCTTTCCCCTCCCCTCTTACAACTTTTTAGGGTGGGGTTGTGTGGTTATTTCCACTCGATTTCATGCAAACCCTGATGCAGCAACTGCAGTAGCAGCAGCAGCAGCGGCAGCAGCAGCGGCAGCAGCAGGAGATAGGCACAGCCGCTGCCGCTACTTTCGCAGGTCTTTCGCTTTTCTTTTTAGTATACTGTATCTACAAAACCTAAACTGAAGGTAGTCGTTTCATAGCTGCAGCAGCAGCAGCAACAGCAACAGTGACTGCTGCAGCAGAAGCGCGTGTCTTTCGAGAAAGGTATTGTACTAAATGGGGAAACTGAGGAGGCGGCTGCAGCGCATGCTGCTGCTGCTGCTCGCAGCAGCAGCAACACTGCTGCTACGAGAGCCTATCAGCAACAGCAGCAGCAGCAGCAGTGGTCCCCTTGCTGCTTCAGCTCCTCACATTCTCCTGGCTGCTGCAGGGGAGAGCCTAGATGGCGACAACGCCTCTAGCAGCAGCAGCGACAGCAGCAGCAGCAACAATGACAGCAGCAGCAGCAGCAGTGGTGGCGCCGTCTCCCCCGCAGAGGAGAACACAGGTACAGCGCCCGCAGAGGCAGAAGCAGCAGCAGCAGCAGCAGAAGAGTCAGCAGCAGCAGAAGCATCGGAGTCCGGCGATCTGAGCGCTGCAACAGGTAATGACAATGCAGAAACAGGTGACGCAGCAGCAGCAGCAGCAGCAGCAGCAGAAGTAGCAGGTTCATCCTCTGCTGCATCTCCCAAAGCAGGAGAACCATCATCAGCTGCAGCAGCAGCAGCAGCAGCAGCAGCACCCGCAGGTGCAGCAGCAGGTATATCCAGATCATCATCATCATCATCATCATCATCACCATCATCATCAGCAGCAGCAGCAGCAGCAGCTGCAGCAGCAGCAGACGACGACGCCCCCCCGGTGCCGTGTCTTATGCGTCGTCCGTACAGCGAGAGCCGCGGGGGCTTTATGAAGGTGCCGCAGTCTTTCTTAGATAGAAGAAGAGACGGAGACATATCGGCGGAGGAGCTGGAGGAGCAGATCAATAAGTTGTTTGCTGCTGACGAGGAACAGATAGAAAGACAAAGCGCAGCTATAGCGAGGTAACCAGAAAGTTTTTGCTGCTGCTGTTCTTTTTTTTTTTTGTTGCTGCTGCTGCTGCTGTTGTCTTGTTGGTTTTGTTGGTGTGTGCTCACCATGGGCGCGATTATGATGGTGGTGGTGGTGGTGCTGCTGCTGCTGTTGCTGCTGCTGCTGCTGTTGCCGTTGCTGCTGGTGAGGGGTCTGCTGGGACGAGTGGAAGAGGTGGTGCGATGCAGCAGCAGCAGCTGCTGCTGCTGCTGCAGATACAGATGGCTTTGCTAAAAATCATTCTACTGCTGTTGTTGCTGTTGCTGCTGCTGCTGCTGTTGCTGCTGCTGCTGCTGCTGCTGCTGCTGCTGCTGCTGCTGCTGCTNCTGCTGCTGCTGCTGTTGCTGCTGCTGCTGCTGCTGCTGCTGCTGCTGCTGCTGCTGCTGCTGCTGCAGGTCTGTGGATGCTTCTCGTACTTCGGGGCAGCAGAAGGGGAGAATAATAATTGGGGTGGCAGACCTGCAGGCTGGAGACAGAGACTTTGACTTGCTGCTGCAGCGGCGCCAAGAAAGCAGCAGCAGCAGCAGCAGCAGCAGGACTATAAGCACACGTGCTGAGGCTGAAGCTATGGGGAGAGCAGCAATACATGCAGAGGAGCTGCAGCAGCAGCAGGTGGTAGGGGACGTGAAGGTGTTACCGGAGGTGGGGTTGGTGGTTGTTGACTTCAAGCCAGAGTCATCAGAGACACAGATAAAAGAGACAGTCAAAAATATATGGTTGCGTTCTCCTGCTGCTTGGCTTATAGAAGCAGACTCAGAGGTGAAAATAAGAGAGCCTCCTGCTGCTGCTGCTGCTGCTGCAGCAAGAGGAGCAGCAGCAGCAAAAGCAGCAGCGGAAGAGGGGCGAGCAACATCGCCCTTCCGCGCAGACGCAGAAAACCCACGCCAACTTATGGAGACAGACAGTATGTACGCTAGCAACAGCAGCAGCAGCAACAACAGCAGCAGCAGCAGCAACAGCAACAGCAACAGCAAGGCCAGGCAGCAGCAGCAGCAGCGACTCGAGAAGACTGCAGCGAGGAAGCAAAAGCAGCAGGAGATCAAGGCCCTCCAAACCGATGCAAAGGCGGCAACAAAAAAGGAAAGAACCAGCAGCAGCAAACAGCAGCAGCAGCTGAGACAAACCAAGAGCAAGCCTATGAAGGAGCAGCGTGAGGGGCCGCAGCAGAAGCAGCACAAACTGCGAGCTCAGCAGCAGCAAGAAGAGAAGCAGCAGCAGCAGCGTGCCCGTCCCCAGAAGCAGCAGAAACCAACCAAACTCAAGGCGCAGCAGCGCGAAGACAGCAGCAGCAGCAGCAGCAGCAGCAAGAAGGGGGCTGTCCCCTCTGTTCCCCTATCTATTTCTGCTTCTCTAGGGCCTGAACCCAACGACGGCTACAGGCAGCAGATACAGATCCCCCCCCCTTCTGCAGCAACCCCGCAGCAGCTGAACTATGGCGGCAACGTCCGACGCCTCCAGTCAGCAGCAGCAGCAGCAGCAGAAATTGAAGATGCCTTAGACCTGCCGACAGCAGTCGGTGAGGAAGCAACACCAGCAGCAGCAGCAGCAGCAGCAGAATGTGTAGCTGCCTTGTCTATTTGCAGTGTCCCTAACCTTTGGTAACGGGCTCGTTTTTCTGTTGCTGCTGCTGCTACGGCTGTTGCTGCTGCTGCTGTTGCTGCTGCTGCTGTTGCTGCTGCTGCTGCTGCTGCTGCAGAAGCGTATGATGACGACGATATAACCGAGCAGCGGGAGGAGTTTCTCGCCAGAGACGATCCCCGGCCCAACGACGTTTACTTCACTAGACAGTGGGGGCTGACGCACAAGACGCTGGGGTGTAACATGCTGGAGGCGTGGCGTCTGGTGTACAGACGGCGGCAGCAGCAGCGCGAAGCAGCAGCAGCAGCAGCAGCAGCAGCAGAGGCATCATCCGACCCAGAAGCAGCAGCAGCAGCAGCAGCAGCAGTGAGGTCTAGTGAAGAACCTATTGTCGTTGCTGTCATAGATACTGGCGTTGACTATACACACGAAGACCTCCAAGGAAGGCTCTGGAAAAACCACAAAGAAATTCCTAATAACGGAATTGATGATGACGGTCAGGCTTGCTGCTGCTGCTGCGGCTGCTGCTGCTGCTGCTGCTGCTGTGCTGTTGCTGCTGCTGCTGCTGATGCGGATGTTGCTGAGGATGATGATGATGATGATGGTCAGACATGCTGCTGCTGGCGGGAATAATGATAATGACGATGATGATGATGAGGCTTACATTTGCTGCTGCTGCTGCTGCTGCTGCTGCTGCTGCTGCTGTTTGTCCAAAGGCAACGGCTATGTGGACGACTACGACGGCTACGACTTCGAGCAGGGGCGGCCCGACCCGATGGACATCCACGGCCACGGCACGCATGTAGCGGGCATCGTTGCTGCTGCTGCTAACAATGGAATTGGTATTGCAGGTATGCTACTGCTGCTGCTGCTGCTGCTGCTGCTGTTGCTGCTGGTGATGATGATGATGATGTTGATGATGGTGATTGTGATGCTGCAGGGGAATTGTTGCTGTTGCTTATAGTAGTGGCATTGGTACTGTTGGTAATGCGCTGCTGCTGCTGCTAATGCTGCTGCTGCTGCTGCTGCTGCTGCTGCTGTGTGGTGTGTTTCAGGCGCGAACTGGCGCGTGAAGCTGATGCCTCTGAAGTTTGAGAAGCGTAGCTCTGCTGCAGTCGAGGCGATAGCTTACTCGCTGCAGATGGGGGCCAAGGTCAGCACGAACTCGTGGGGCTTTTCGTTTCGCTCTGAGGCCCTTCGTCTCGCGTTGGAGTTGGCGGAGACGCAGGGACAGCTGTTTGTTGCTGCTGTTGACAACGCAGGAGCAGACAATACCACGTAAGCAGCAGCAAAAGCAGCTGCAGCACATATAGCGCCAGCTGCAGCAGCAGATGCTGCTCTCGCTGCTGTTGCCTGCTCGGGCTGCTGGTGCTGCTGCTCCTCCTCCTCCTATCCTTCCTCCTACTCCTCCTCTCACTGCTTTTGCTGCTGCTGCTGCTGCTGCTGCGTTTGCTGCTGCTGCTGCTGCTAGGAGCAAAGACTTTCCTCCTAACTGGGGTTACGATTGGCGTACGGGCCGCGGATTTCGCAATTTGCTGCGCGTAGCGAATTTAGCCCCCACTGGCAAACTCTCAGCCTCTTCTAACTATGGTAACACTCCTGCTGCTGCTACTGCTGCTGCTGCTGCTGCTGCTGCTGCTGTTGCTGCTGCTGCTGCTGCTGCTGGTGGTCTTTCTGCTGATGATGCTTATTGTGAAGATGATGATAAAGATGATGATAATGCTGCTGGTGATGTTGCTGGTGATGCTGGTGCTGATGCTGCTGGCGCTGCTGTTGCTTTTCTTACTCCCAGTAGCATCGTGGCTGCTCAGCAGGTCGTGTGCTCTATATGTATTATATGTATTAAGCCCAACGACTGCAGCAGCGGCAGCAGCAGCAGCAGCAGGAGTGGGAGCAGCAGCAGCACCTTTCAGCAGCAACAGGCGAAGGAGCGGCAGCATCCTATTGTATTATATATATATATATATATATATGATGGGTGCTGTATGAAGGCCGGTACAACGTGGACATAGCTGCGCCTGGGACGGACATAATATCGACATTGCCAGCCAGCCAATTCGGCGATCGCTACGGATACAAAAGCGGCACTTCTATGGCCACGCCTCTCGTTGCAGGTAATATACGTGCTTATACACCCCAAATACGTGCATATACACCCCAAAAACGTCCATATACACCCCAAATAAGTGCATATACACCCCAAAAACATCCAGATACACCCCAAATACCTGCGTATACACCCCAAATACCTCCATGTACACCCCAAATACCTGCATATACACCCCACATACGTGCATATACACCCCAAATACCTGCATATACACCCCAAATGGCTACTCTGCCCGTAGCAGGTAATATGAGCACATATCTCTACTTTTGTATTTTTATCTGTATTTTTCTGTGTTGGTGGTAGCATTTGTGTACTATGCTTGTCTCCGTTTATATTTGTTTATATTTGTTTATATTCGTTTATATATGT
>NW_013569922.1:2132-3310 GCF_000499745.2 Eimeria mitis | reverse complement strand
ATATATATATATATATATATATATATATATATATATATATATATATATATATATATATATATGCGCATATTTTCTTGTATATATTTATTTTTATTGAATTTAATATCTCTCTATCTACCGTTTAAGACGATATAATATGCTTGTAGTATCCATATATTTATGCATGTATTTATATATTTATTTATTTGTTTATTTATTTATTTATTTATATGTTTGTTTGTTTGTGTGTAGGCATTGCTGCGTTGGTGTGGGGGGAGCGGCCCCGTCTGTCTGCAGCTGAAGTGCGTGAGGTGCTGCTGTTCTCTGTGTCTCCTCTTGCTTCGCTAAAAGATACAGTGGCGACTGGTGGGGTTGTAAACGCAGCAGCAGCAGTGAAGGTGGCGCATGCACTGAACAAGCTAGACAGCGGCATAGAGTCCCCGGAGGCTGTAGCTTTCATCCGCTGGCAGCAGCAGCAGCACATGGAGCAGCAGCAACTCATCGCAGCAAGCACCAGCAGCAGCAGCAGCAGCAACGCTGCAGCAACAAAAAACACACACGACCCTTCCTTTCCTTCTACAACAGGAGCAGCAGGAGGAGCAGCGATCCCAAGCCCTATAAACAACCCCTCTGCAGCAGCAGCAGCAGCAGCAGCACACCCAGGCGCAGTAACTTATCCCTACGATCCAACAGCAACAGCAGGATACCCTTACCCTGTTCTTGTTGTCCCCACCCCCCAGGGAACTATCCCTTCAGCAGCGTCTGCATACTCCCCCTCTCCTGATACATCCAGCAGCAGCAGCAGCAGCAGCAGCAGCAACGAGAGCAGCAAAGCAGCCACAAGCTCTGCCAGCTCCCCCCTTCACTTCTTCTCGCGGCTGCTGGACCCCTTCGCCCTCTTCGCTCGCTTCGTAAGGATGGATGCAGACACAGCTAAAAGCAACTAAAACCCATAAGGAGCAGCAGCAGCAGCAGCTGCAGCAGAAGCAGCAGCAGCAACTGCTGCTGCTGCAGGAGGACGAGGAGTACTTAGCTTTTGGCTTCCATCACAGCCCATCACTGCCAACCGGCAGGCAAAGGCCCCACACACACTACTGAACGTCCCCCTCTCTCTATCTATCTTTATATTGTATATATTCTATATGTAGAGAGAGAATACGTATGTAAATGCATGCAGGTAGCTATTAGATATTACATAT
>NW_013569922.1:0-2108 GCF_000499745.2 Eimeria mitis | reverse complement strand
TATATATATATATATATATATATATATATATATATATATATATATATATATTATATATTATATATATATATATATGTTTATATTATATATATATATATAGATGTACAAATTAGATATATAAATATAGATGCAGATGCAGATATAGATATATAGACATAGATACACATGTAGATATAGGTGTAGGTATAGCTATAGATGTAGATATAAATGTAGGTATATACGTATATATATATATATATATATATATATATATATATATATATATATATATATATATATATATANTATATATATATATATATATATATATAGCACTGGCACATAATATATAAAGCGAGGTCAAGGCCTTGGCAAAATAACAGAAAAGATGAAACGACAAAAAAAGAAAAAGAAAGAGAGAAAAGCTGAGGTGTATGTACACCTGGACGAGGTGTACATACACCTGAAGATGCATGCACACACAGCCTCACCAGACAAGAAAAAACAAACAAAGAAGAAAACTACTAAACAAACAAACAACCAACTACACAAACAAACAAAACACAAACACGCACACCAAGAAACAAATGACGAGAGAAAAAAACAAAAAAAGAAAAAATAAATAAATAAATAAATAAATAAAAATAGAAATGTCGTTTATTGTTGATTCTGTTCTCTTGTTTGTCCTTCTGTCTCTGTCTTTGTCTCTCCTCTGTCTCCGTTTGCTTTGTTTCTGTCTTTGTCTCTTTTCTGTCTCTGTTTATATTACCTTTATCTATATCTCTCCTTCGTCTCTGTCTCCTTATTGTCTCTGTATTTGTCTCTCTTTTGTCTCTGTTCTGTATTATCTCTGTCTCTTTGTTGCTCTTATATTTCTCCCTCTATTGTTTCTCTCTGTCTACCTTTGCCTCTATTCTCTCTGTCTTTTGTTTCTTTCTATCTATTATCTTTTTCTGTTTCTCTTTGTCTGTCTCTATACTGCATCTAACTCTTTAGCTTTGTCTATCTCCCCTTCTGTCTTTCTTTGTCTCTGTATTTCTTTGTCTGTATCTTTTATATTTCTTTGTCTCCCTCTGTATCTATATATCTTTCTCTTCATCTAGCTTTGTCTGTCTCTGTCTTCTATCTTACTTTTTATATTTTTCCCTTTTTGCTTTTCTCATTCTGCTCTCTTCGTCTTTCTTTGTTTCTCTCTTTGCCTATCTCTCTGTCTATCCTTGTCTCTTCTTCTCTCACTCTGTGTCTTTCTTTCTCTTCCTTTCTTTATCTCTCTCTGTCTCGCTCTCTCTATCTCTCAGTCTCTGTCTCTCTCTTTCTCTCTTTCTCTGTACTGCTCTATGTGCCCTCGTCTGCCTGTCTTTGTCTTTCTTTCTTTGTCTGTCTCTCTTTGTCTCTCGTGCTTTATCCCTTGTTATCTGTTCGTCTTTCTCGTTTTTTGCCTGTCTCTGTCTCTATCTGTCTCTGTCTACATCTGTCCTTGTCTATATCTGTCTCTGTCTTCGTCTCTATCTATATCTGTCTCTGTCTTTGTTTATATCTGTCTCTGTCTTTGTCCATATTTCTCTGTCTTTGTCTCTGTCTGTCTTTCTCTGTCTGCGTTCGTATCCATCATTCCTTATGTTGGTGGCCTCCACACCCAGACAAAACAGTTCCCCCTTCTTCCTTGAGCTGCTGCTGCTGCTGCTGCTGTTGCTGCTGTTGCTGCAGCAACAGCTACAAACAGCTTTTCTTGTCTTCCCTCTGCTGTGTCAAACGCCTGCAGCGGCGCCCCAACGCTTGCACCCACATCACTGGAGCGGTCTGCTGGCTCTAGCAGCAGCAGCAGCAGCAACTGCAGCAGCAGCAGCAGCAGCGAGGCCTGCAGCAGCAGCTGAAACATCAGCTGAGCGTACGCCGCAGTAGTGGAAGGCCCAGACATCCAAACTCCCGCGCTGCTGGTGCAGCAGCAACAGCAAGGACAGCAGCAGCAGCAGCAGCACGCACACCGGCGCGATCGGAGCTACCCTCCATTTTCTCTTGTGCTGCGACTAGTGCTGCTACTGTTGGTCGTGCTGCTGCTGCTGCGCACCGACGCAAGCATGAAAACTCCATGCGGTGTATGCGCAGCAGCAGCAGCAGCAGCAGCAGCA
>NW_013569921.1:7839-10775 GCF_000499745.2 Eimeria mitis | reverse complement strand
GTATGTGAACGGACATGCATAGCGGCCGCTTTTGACACAGGAAGTGGGCTTGAGGTATTGAAGCATGCAACACGTACCTCTCAACTGGTCACAGAGTGGACGTGTGCATGCAATTGGGGGTGATTCCAACCATGAAGTACCCTGGAAACAGTGCATATGTAGCACGGTTTTTGCAGTTAATTAGACGCGGAAGGTCGCAGACAGCCTGCACTGGCGGGGATAAAGGGGGATTTGTGTTTTGTCCCCGCCAAATGAATTATGCACACTACAGGCAACTGCGCCAGATGGCTCTTTGCGACAGTTGCTGCGTAAAGATTTGCCCGGTTGTTCACGGATTCCTCAGGCACATTGCTACGTCATGTAAAAGAAAGCGATGCTGACATGAAATGCACAATTTAACAGCAGTGTGGGGGGCTTATGATTGTTAGGAGCTTAGCGTATCATTTCATCTCCTCTCGAGGGAGCTTGCTTGGGAGTGCACGACTGGAAAGCCTCAGAGCTAAAACTTAAATTAGGATTCTGCAGCTTTACAGCTTGACGGACATCCTTATAGATATCTGGTATAGATATCTGGTAACACAGGAAGTGCGCGGAACTCACCTTTAGATATTGTTATACTTGCGGGAGTGCGAACCTTCACGCAGTTGGGTTTGGCTGAGAACAGGGAAGTTTGTAAAGTTACTTTTTGATCCTTAGAAGCGCTTGTGATAAATTGTTGCCCTGAAACGAAGAAGTTCCTAAAGGATAGCTGGTTGTTGGGTTTCCGGGGTGTTCACCCAAGAGTACAAAATAAAGTTAAGCTGGGTTTTATTTTTGCCAAGTACGCCCTGAAGAGTCTACCCGATGCATGAAAGTATATGCGGCCCACTGGGGCTTGACACCGGCATCAGAGTCGCACTGGAGTTTGTCCTCCGCAGGAAGTACGGGTTGAGTGACGCGGGATACACTAGAGATTGCACAGTATCGTCGTATCTCGCACTGCAGTGGAACTTTTGTCTAGTTGTTGCAACGTCAAAAACGATGCAGCAAAATCAAATGCCATTCGTGGCACATAGGAAAGCACTGGCTGGACATCATCTCTCGTACTGCAAAAATACACCCGATTGCATCCCGTTTCTCGCTTGAAAATTGAGCATCATTTTCCAGAGAGGAGAGAAGCATCAAATGTTGTCCGAGGACGGTAAATAATATGCTTTGACGGAGTATGACATAGCCAAGGCACATAAGCGTCTATTTATTGTACGCCTCCGTAAACTATGTATCTTTTTATTTTGATTAGGAATTATTCAAAAGGAGTTTTTGTTAGGTGGTGTGTGGAACAGCGAACGGTGCTCAGCATCAGTGCGACAGAGGCTCGTATGGCTTTGGCGTGAGCGTGTGCATCGGGCAGCGCGCCAGCACATTTCTGAGTTCCCGTGATTTGCAAAATTAAGGGCTGCAAAGCAAGTTTTGCCGTTGGCTGTGGTTACTTCCACTGGTATTCCAGGTGAGATCGGCGGGCCTTCGCCGCTAGGAGCCAGATATCTTCAGGGACTCGCCGCCCTGGGCAGCAATGGAAAGTCCTATGAGGCACCGCATCGACTGACCTGGTCGTGACAAGTCCTGGGTAACGCTGTTTTCGTCTGCACCTTCTTCGTTCACGGGGGCTGATGTTTGGAACATGCAGCAGGCGGCTATGGTATATCAGAAAGTACGCCTTTGGTCAGTCACACACAAAAGTAAGATTTGAACAGATCGTGCATGCTGATTCGTTCGTTACCTGCGGACTGCGCAAAACACGGCCGCCTTATTGACATTCCGTCGGCTAGCGTTTGCATAAGAATATCGGCAAGTGAGTAGACGTACAATAGGATGTCATTCTACACAGAGAGTAAGTAGGACGGGCGGTACAGTATGGCTATAGCAGAAGTGCAAAGTGTCAGGCTGTTCGGAGGCTGAGGGTGCTTGAAATGGAGTCCATGGCGCACTGCATAGCCAGCACGGAGCCACCGGCCGTAACGGGCGGTACTGTTCGGTAGCAGCCACCTAAGGAACTAGGTAGTTTCTGCATTACCATGACGTACATGGTGTATGAATAACCAGAGAGTCCATTGTCACTAGCGTGCGCTCTTGCCCATCCAGGTTCCGCCGAATGCATCTGAGATCTTAAAAGCTAAAGGAAGGGGCTGGGAGTGGCGTATGTGATAAAAAGCGTGGCTCTGCAGGATGATTGAGCTGTGCACCGCGGTTCTATGAGCCAAAACCCCACGGTTTGCAAACTCATTCGTTAGACAGTGGCTGTCGGCTGCTTGGGGGCATTTCCAATGGCGTGTTGGCCATTTCATACCTGTGCTGTTGCCAATGGTGGAGAATCACCTTGCTCCAAGTGGCAAAGGTCGTTGCATCTCAGCCATTTGTACCAAGCGGCCGTACTGCGACGCATGTTGTGTGGGGTCGCCTCCGCTTGCATTTCCCTTTTACAAGCGGTCCCATGTTTGCAGCACGTAATATACGTCTATTGTGATGCAGAAAGTACGGCCGGGTTTTATGCCTGGCATGCAACGCGTTCGTCCGCGTACGTGCTGACGAACGACTGGAGGGTTTACCATGAAAAAAGTGGATATTGGCCATGACCAGAGAGGGTTTCTATTCGAAACGTAATTGCGTGGCACTCCCGTTATACAGGAAGTATGCTGCAACTGCTATGGGCTATGAGGTGATGAGGAATATCAAACCGCTTTGGCAAAGGTGGCTTCTTAGCTTATGAACATGTGGCATGTCGAGTATTACCGCAGGATCTAGATCCTGAATCTTCTGGTAAGGTCGCGACAGCGGCGCAAAGAAGCTTGTGCAAATTGGGGCAGCCGTAGCAAGTGAAAAGCACTTTCTGACAATTGGGTCCAGTCTTGAAGACTTTGTGCTTGGTTCCCTACGCTAACGCTCTAAAACATGTATTC
>NW_013569921.1:3537-7739 GCF_000499745.2 Eimeria mitis | reverse complement strand
GTTTTCTGTGCCTTCGTTAGCAGCTCCGGTGCCATTCCATCTGCGAGAGGCTAGCCTGCTGTGGCTCAGATCACCGTGTAGCTCTGCTTTCTGTTGAATGGCCTACACTACAGCATATGGGAGTTCTGCAGAGTGTAGCGACTTAAGAGTCAGATCTTTGCATGTTGTTTCGTGGGGGTATTTTCAACGGTTTCTTGAGCAGTAATTGCCGATCTTCGCTCTTTAGAGCCAGACTAGGCCGGCAATAGCAGCGTTCAGATCAGTCGACGCGCCGCGGCAACAGACATTTTCTCACTCCTGTGGACACCGAAGACGGATTTGCGCTGCAATCAGCACAAGCTTACTGTCATACAGGCAGTGCGCATTTTGAGCAGTCTATCTGGAGGGAGCCGCTTCTCAATACTGCAAAGAGACTGAACCATGTTTTGGGGACCTGGAGTTGGACGCCACATCGTCCAACGGGTTTGATAGAAAAAGAGTGTATGCAACAGACCTCGTCATGTTCCGTCACACAGGCTGTAGGATTCAGATACAGCACGGTGTGAGCCTGTCCGTTAGACCAAAAACATACGCAGCGGTGATAATTCGGAGCTTTGAATGATGCCTTTCCGTTAACGTGCGTGTTGGCACAGATGAATTAGTTGCTGGGGACTGAAAATTTCGGCTCAACCTAACAGGAGAGTATCTAGAGTGTGCAGGTTGTCACATGAACAATGGCTCATTTTAGCTAGGTTCCAGACTACAACTCCAAACCTACGTGTCGCTTTTTCTAGTTAACATCAATCAGCATCAACATACCAGCTAGCGGAGGGGGAATTACTTAGATATGTTCTGTGCGGTAGTGTACTAGGCAGTCTTGTAGTAGCTTCTCACGAGCATTCCTCCAGGGGCACACTGTGTCGCGTTTGGATTTGTACTTAACTTAGGCGGAAATATCCTCGTTGCTTGCAGCTACGTCGGAACTACACTGTGGTGCATTCAAGAACCTGAGCCTTTAAAAGGAACTATCTGATAAAATTCACGTTCTGTCGAAGTAGAGAATGCGTTGCTCGCGAAGCGCATTCTTATCGTGACGTAGGAAGTGCGTTTTCTCAGCAACGCCTTCTATCCTTAATATGATAGAATGCGATGGATGGCCGTCACGACAAATGCGCAGAAAAGAGTAAAGTGGGGTTAGACCCGATTAATTTTTACACAGCTAGTAGGCGTCAGGCTCCGTTGTAAAAAGTTCTGTTTGTTTGACACAGAGAGTAAATGCGCAAATGGGAAGGTCTGAGATGTGGTGGTGCAGCTAAGTGCGGCAACATTCTAGTTAAGCGTTAAAAATGGACTCATTCTAAATCGAAGCAGGCAAAGACGGATATTGCATAACAAATACTCGTTTACAGTGTACATGCGCCAGCGTTCAAGAAAGATGCAATCATTCGTGAACTCTGCCTTTCCGAGTACTAACACAATGACATCTCTTGTTTAGCAAGAAATAACGAGCTCAGTGATGCATCATATGTGACCTAAACTCGGACAAAAAGTGCACTATACAATTTCTGGCTGCGGGATATATAGACACAGGTGAAGAGCATCATCAGCCTGTCCGAGACTCTGCACTCTGTTTATTGCCTTTATTGCAAGCACTCATCGAGGCCAGCAGCGCATATATATAGTTTTTGCAAGCTCTTTACAATCCAAGAGGCCATGAAGCGTAGATAGAAAATTTTCTTAGTAGAAAATTTTTTGTCGTGTTTAGCTGACGTCCCAAGAATATGAATGGCTCAATTTATGGCTCTATTATCATGCGAGGAAAGACCTTTGTCAGCACGTTGAATGCGCTACCTAGCTGCATCGTGAGCGATTGTGGCGAAGATGCTGTGGGCTATGAGCGTGACGGTTAGTATCTTCACAGCCGCATACAACTGTCAGCCCATCTCTGGACAGACGATACGCCTTATAGCGGCTTTTCGCATTGCAGGAAGTCCGTTTTACCCCAGTCAGAGTGTACTATTCTTGTCTAGTAGTATGCGTGTGCACCAGCGGAAGTTCAGAGCCCTCCGCAAAATTTACATCTAAGCAGCCAGCTCCAGGCGGCATCGCGGAGTGGGCTACGAGCCTAGCAACCTTCCAGTGATGACGCCAGAAAGGGATTAGAGCTTACTGTGGTTGCTAGAGATAGAACCAATTCCGCGAAGGGCCTATATGGGCGATCTTTGGACGTATTGTTTGCGGGATGCGGATCTAGAGAAGTTCTAGCCCTGCAAGAGAGTCCCATTTTGCCAAGGGGGAGTTTTGGCTACAAAGTGATGAGCAAGCCCAAGTCGTGCAAAGGTGAAAGCCGAAAACAGGCGGTAAGCGGAAAGATGAATTCCTAGAAAGGGGGTATTTGGAGCTGGCTAGAGCGTTCGACACTGCCCTGCGGGAGTTGTTGGCTTTTTTACAGCGACGCAGCGCGTTGACCATCAGTGCATGCACCTGGCATGGGATCAGGAGATTGCGGAGGGTCCCGGCAGATCACCTGTTACCCAGAGTGTTTTCCGACTGTCCGACTGTTGAAAACTGTTGCTTTGGTGTGGCAGTGAGCGCGGTTTTCCAACCAGGCAGTACGACTGCGCCGTGGGGCGGTTGCACAAACAGCCCTTGGGATGCACACGAAAGGAGTAGGCTTCGTTGCCGCCGTGCTAGAAGGTAGGGGCGCCGTGAATACCCTGTCTTGGATTACGTGCTGTTGATGCATTTCCAAGATGTAGCGCTCATTCGTAGTGCTAGCTGCTGGGTGTTTCTGCGCTTCGACTGGCATGTTAAGTTGGGGGCACCACTGCGTTGTTGAGGGGTAAAGGGGAAAAGTACATTGAGTCAGCAGGGGGTCCGCTACATCAGGTGGTAGGCTCGATTTCTGAATATAATTTGTTTTAAATATGCTTAAATGATTAAGGGCCGGGTTTTATGGGTGTCGTTTAATTCTGGGATTGACAGAAATGGAGAGCATTCACGTACATGAACCTTAGTACACAGCAGCTGCTTGGCGCATGCAGGCTGCCTTTTAGTATCACATTCTCTTGCAAGGGCAGTTACGGGGTGCCTTTTAGCGCGTAACTGCCCTTGCAAGATAATGTGATATGCGTCATGGAAGCGTGCGTTATGCTTTGAACGCCGGCTTGGACTCCGGCGGCGTGGAATGCCATACAATAGCAAGTACGGCTAATGCCCATGGAGACTCGAACGCGGGAACACCTTCAGCATGCACGGGAGTATATAATGGGAGTATAGCGTTACTTTTAGCCCACAGAAGCATGAAGCTTGCGCAGACTGGCCGTGTACGACTGCGCCTGCGGTCCGCTACCAGAAACACAAAAGGAGCACAGTAGTGTGGCTGACAGAGAAGCATTAAAGATGCATTATGGCGGTAAGAAGGGCATTTGCATCAGGCGGTATGCTGTATCTCCAGGCCTATCACATACCTAGCGCTTTGGATGCAATAAGAAACTTGTGGGAAGTTAGCAGCCTTGCTTTTGGCCTTTCTGTAATGTTGGAGTGCTTCGGGCACAAAAGAAGGTACACCGCCTATTGTTAGCAATTCACTATTGCACGCTCCTGTCGAAACTCTCAGTACTTGACTGATTTTTGGTTTGCTCGTGAGACAAAAGTTCCCTATGGGTTTATGTCAGATGCCACACAGCGCGGTGGCTTCGTGATGCTCCAGACTGTGCGTTTCATTTTTACACTGCGTGCATTAAAGGCAACTCTTGCACGCATGCAGGACTGTTACAGCGTCTTGGGCGTTCCGTAGGAGGACACTTGTAAAATGGCAAGCTGCTGCTGCATCTTACCTGCTAATTCTTTCCTGGTTAACGGTGAAAGACAAAATGCAATTTGGAGATATGCCTTGGCTGTAATCTTGGAAGCTGTAACTAAAAATTCCAGCACAGCGCGGATTTCCCTAGTAGTGGATCGCATATTGGCAGGTGGTACGATTGCTTTCTACCTTTTGCAGCTGAGCCTGAGTAGCCCTAGAGCGACGGACAGCAGCATGGGCAGTTTTCCGCATATTGTTGCTAGCTGGGGACTGTCTGGGTTTCTTGATGATGAATATCATTGGCTCGTTCAGGCTAGTTCTGCTCCAGGCAGTAGGCGTGCATACTGGTGCATGACACAACGGGGTGCGGTGAATGCAGTTGAAGGTTGGATCGAGTTGAAGCGGTCAGGCGCCATGT
>NW_013569921.1:1771-3437 GCF_000499745.2 Eimeria mitis | reverse complement strand
ATGAATATCATTGGCTCGTTCAGGCTAGTTCTGCTCCAGGCAGTAGGCGTGCATACTGGTGCATGACACACCGGGGTGCGGTGAATGCAGTTGAAGGTTGGATCGAGTTGAAGCGGTCAGGCGCCATGCTCCCCTGCAGGAGTTCGACGTCGGCTAGGTTTTGTATGCGTGGAGTGCGGGAAAACGCCCAAACCACTAAGTTGGTTTCATGCCTCAGTTGGTATGTTTTACCTCAAATTTGAGCCTAATGGGTGAAACATTGCTTCGCGTGCCAATGTGCATGCTACAAAGCCTTTTGTTCCCGTATACGGTGCTTTCAAGAGTCAGGGGACTGCTACTTATCTCTAAAGCCTGCGCAAATGCATAGCGAGCAAGGAATTGATACTAGGCAAGTTGCATTTGACCGCTAGCGTGGATGCGGTCTACGGTTGGGTGCTTCAAAGGTGAACACCGAGTATAAGTTGTGACTTCAAACGCGTTCCGTGCACCAGGCAGTATGATTGGTCTTGACCCTATGTGCGCGCATGAATCATGAATTATGGCCCTGCACATATCGTACAGCATACTCTATGTATATGCCATTGCTGCTCTATTCGGTCTCCTTGTCTAGTCCTGTTGACACATGAACGCGTTGATGGTCTTGGAGAGGCATGCGGGAGTGATCCAACTGGAGTTCAAAAATCATCGAAGGTAAATGTGCATCTTAAAGGCAGAATGCTTCTTGGTATGAGTTGAGCTTCCCTTCGGCCGGGCAAGCTGAATGCGTTTCACTCTGGTCTGGAACGAATGAGCTGCCAGCGCGGTTGGCAATAATCGGATGTTACGCATCAGGCTGTGCGTCTTAGCAAAAACTGATGTTGATGCTTAGGGGTATGAATCCCGTTCGAATTGTTTGGGATTTCCAGTGGCATCTCGACAATGTCTGCTGCGGTGTTGAAATGTTTGGGCAAGCAGGCGGGGCAGTGGCCATGGGGTGTAGAAGGTGCATCAGCACCTTCCAGGCTCTTTCGTTGTTGAGATTGCATTGAAGAGACTGGGAGACGGGACCTAGCTAATTCTGTCCTTTAAATCGATTACTATTGATCAGACAGTGCGCTTGTTGTTTATTAGGCCCGGCGAGGTATTTTTGTTGTCTTTGAGCAGTGACATCCCTGGCATGTATTTAATTGTCAACTTGTTTTTACTGCGTTTGCATATTGTACAGTAGCTTGTGTATGTGCCAGGAGGGTATTGGCGACGGAGAACAAGCTGGCATATTTGAACTCTTTGCGCAAGTGACAATTTCAAATATCATTCTGTAGGCTGTACGCCCAGCACACCTACTGAAACTTACAAGGGCTATTAAGTCCGGCACCGTAGATGACTTCTGCTTTCTGTTAGTTAAGCCGCAGTGCTGAAATGCCCCGAGTCTACGGAAGACTTCGTGGCGCAGTGCCTGCAAGGATTCGCTGATGCTGGTGCTAGTGACGTCAGTAATTGGGGATGATGCTTAACAGATGCATATGATTTTTATCTTTTACGTGAGCGCGCACCGTGGGTGGTAAGCTGAAGAGGCTGTAAAAAGGCATGCACCCCCCGCGACCTTCCGCAAATGCTGCTCATCAGAAAGTACACCGCATTTTTGGTAGCGTGCATGAGACGTGTTTGCTAATGCATATACGCTCGG
>NW_013569921.1:1608-1679 GCF_000499745.2 Eimeria mitis | reverse complement strand
CTTAAGTCTTCTCGCGCTGCCACACAGTTTGCCGGATATGCTGTGGTCGCTGACAAATTTAGTTTCGACAG
>NW_013569921.1:1419-1508 GCF_000499745.2 Eimeria mitis | reverse complement strand
CTTAAGTCTTCTCGCGCTGCCACACAGTTTGCCGGATATGCTGTGGTCGCTGACAAATTTAGTTTCGACAAGAGAGAGTGCATTTGAAC
>NW_013569921.1:1109-1319 GCF_000499745.2 Eimeria mitis | reverse complement strand
TGAAGAGGCTGTAAAAAGGCATGCACCCCCCGCGACCTTCCGCAAATGCTGCTCATCAGAAAGTACACCGTATTTTTGGCAGCGTGCATGAGACGTGTTTGCTAATGCATATACGCTCGAATAGGCTCCTGAAGCCAACCGGTGTTGGCTGGCCTAGCGGCAGTGCACTTGAAATTTCGCCGTTTAGAGGGAGCGGAAGCATTCGCTTCT
>NW_013569921.1:636-1033 GCF_000499745.2 Eimeria mitis | reverse complement strand
TAAGTAATTGAAAACCCGTCCGGAAAGCTAGAAATCTTCCGTACAGCTGTGAGACAATTTTCTAGCCTGCAATCAATGAGCCAAACTAAGTGTCGTAGCGTTGAGCAAATGCTGCCACTCGCGCTGGTCTCAACTCATCTGTCTGTTGGCCGCTTAACACCGGAATTGGCGGCCAGGTGGCAAGTCATGTGTGGACCGAGGAACTGTGGTACAAGGATCAGTGGTCTAGTGAATTGTGCTAGTTCTGGTGCTTCGTGCATCAGGCAGTACGCTTGACACCATAACCGGTGACTAGCAAAATATTCAGCAACCAAATTCATATATTATCTCCATATGCTTGCATTTGTTGCTGTACTTTAGATATGCTTGTTTCTTGAAACATTCTGCAATTACGATG
>NW_013569921.1:0-467 GCF_000499745.2 Eimeria mitis | reverse complement strand
GCTTTGCACTGGCACCGTACATAAGTGGGCACGCCGAGCTCCACCTGCTTGCCGAGAGCTTTTTCTATATATTTTAGAGTACACCTCATGAATTTTGGCAACATGTGATAACCACGAGTACGGCGCAACTGAGAAAGCATCATGCATCAGGCAGTAAGCTGGTTGTCTATCATGATCACGCATGGAATGCATCGGGATAATCATGGAGGCGAGTATATATGAAGAAAAGCTTTGACATTCTTGGGCTGCGTTATGTTTTCATTGACGATCTGCGCAGTGGAGACTAGGGACAACCTTTACAGATGCTGCCTGTATGGCACCTAAGAAACAACTGGAATTGGCGCTACACCCAAGGCCCTTGCTTCAGGCAGTACGCCTTCGCCTCAAAACAGTTCCAATGCTCCAGGGGTATCTAGCGATTTGGAAGCTTTTCACGTGGGGCAGTGTTGGTAAGGGAACAGAGTGAC
>NW_013569920.1:10164-10418 GCF_000499745.2 Eimeria mitis | reverse complement strand
ATATATATATATATATATATATATATATATATATATATATATATATATATATATATATATATATAAACTATATGTGTTTGTGTATCATGCATATGTATATTTGGTATTAATGGCTGCTACAGGTGGTGGATGCTGCTGCCTACTGAACCTTGCCTTTTCCGTGTTTTTTGTGTACGAGGGGGAAAGTAGTATATATATATATATATATATATATATATATATATATATATATATATATATATATATATATATAT
>NW_013569920.1:0-10136 GCF_000499745.2 Eimeria mitis | reverse complement strand
AGACGAATGCTGCATCGTTTACTTTGGTGTTAGATTTTGCTGCTCTTTCAAACCGTCTTCGAGCGCCTACACTGGAGATGTGGGATTCTTTGCGTACGGTGTTTGATCCTCTTCCTTCGGCATCGAGGATATCGATTGAACAGATGGTTACGCGGGTGTTTAAGCGGTGCGAGGCGGTGGTGGTAGTGAATGCAACGAGCCTACTGAAGCTGCTCAAGCCTGTTATTTCCCTTATGGTTCCTGTCAGCAATGAAAAGTTGTTTGTTTCTACAGACTTATCTGCATTATATAAAGTCGTTCCGGGCTCGCAGATCCCTAGGCCGTACAACCCAGCAGCTGCTGCTGCAGTCAGCAGCAACCCACAGACGTTGCAACTGTATGAACTGCTGAACGGTAGGGCGCAAGAGCTGCTGGGCAGGTCCCTGGTAATTGATTTGGCGGGAGAAGGGCCGAGCTCTAAGAAGGAATTGGAGGCAGAATCATCTGTGGCAGCAGCAGCAGCAGCAGCAGCAGCAGAGGCAGCAGCAGCAGCAGCAGCAGCAGCGGCAGCAGCAGCATCGCCCCTTGCATCAACAGCGGATGCAGAAGGGGATGCTGATGATCTTTTTGATGACATTGATTAATAAGTAGTCACTAAGGCGGAACCGAGGAGAATAGGGGCAGCGTGATGATAGTCTGGCCTTGCTTAGAATATATGGGTGTTTCAGCACCTAGCTGGAGCAAGTGCAGGCGATGAACATACCATTAAACACAAACAGCAGCAATGCAAACAGAAATATAAGCAGGCATTCTGTGCATGGTGTATCCTCAGGATAGAGGTGCACCTCTGTCACAGCCCGGCTTTTACAGTGTGAATATATATATATATATATATATGCATGTATATACAGATATATATGTGAGTAGAGGGTTCAAATGGAAGGAAANATATATATATATATATATATGCATGTATATACAGATATATATGTGAGTAGAGGGTTCAAATGGAAGGAAAGGAGTAGAACGTCGAAATGCAAGAAAAAGAATTAATATATGAACTCTACGCAACGAGAAACAGAAGAAGTCGCAGCTGTCTTTGCCGGCTGTCAATGATACTAGGCCCTTTGCGAGGATAGGGCGAGAAGGGAGTGGAGGGAATAGCTTTTCTTGCAAACAGCGGCAACGAATACAAATGAGAGGAACAACAATTGCTTTTTTAGAGGGAAGAACACACTTTTTTTTCTGCAAAAGAACGGGTCCAACGTATATATACATACATATATACAAATATATCTGTATGTATATATATTTGGGCAACTGTACGTGAATAGATGCATAATTTCGAGTGTGTGTCTGTTATGGTACTACTAGGAGGTTTACGGCTGGGGCCATTTAGTTGTACATTGCGCATGCTGCAACCCGTAGACACTGTAGTATGAAGCAGGCTAGCCTGCCGAGGCGGCGGCTTTTAGTTGATTAGTTTGGGCGGCGGTGTATGCACAGCCATTGAGTCAAAAGGATGAACAAGGAAAGATAGGCAGGTAGCGACGCAGAGACTTGGTCTGCATGCTTTCGCGCGTGATTTCGAGAGAAAGCTGATAGATCCCAGCCACTGCCAGTGCTCCTGTCAGCAATTGGCTCTACAAAAGCCCGCCGTTGCGCAA
Organism: Eimeria mitis; assembly: GCF_000499745.2. Lineage (NCBI taxonomy): Eukaryota > Apicomplexa > Conoidasida > Eucoccidiorida > Eimeriidae > Eimeria > Eimeria mitis. The sequence goes on along the minus strand of NW_013569920.1, from coordinate 8,490 downwards.
AATAGTAGTGATAGAGAATCGTTAGCCATGATAGCAGTAGCTGCAGTATTGTTGTTATTTATAATTATTATTCTATATGGTGTAGGGAGTAGCTGGTGCCGCCGTCTGCCTGTGCCTCGTTCTGCTAATGGTCCTCGCCAGCCGAGGGGCGTAGACTGGTGACTGCAAATTGAAGTACAATAGTTTAACTGAGAAATAAAAAAAGCAAAAATAAATCAAGTGAATGGAAGAAGACTGAAAAAAAAAAAGGCGGCTCCGATTGCAAAGGCGACTGAGGCTCGTTGGCTGGTGACCCGGCGACCCCTTGTCAGTCTGCTGCAGTGGTGGGCCAAAGCAAATAAACAAGACCCTGAAACATATCTTTAAAATTAACTTTATTGTGTTTGTACAAACTACAACGTGTCGCTGCTGCTGTCGCATTTCGGATTACCGGTGGCGCGAGCTGCACACTGACCAGTGAGACCCTCGTGATTGAACAGAACAATTTAAAGCGATAAATCCCCCGGCTTTCCTAGTGTTTCCCTCAACCCTCTTGATAATGCAATTAAACCCTTGTAGGTAGATGTGTAGATCGAGCGGAGATAAATCTGCAAAGGTCGCTGTGCGTAGTTAGATCTGGGGGCGGCTAAGGACGCCTCCCCTTCTAACTAACCCATAGGCAAGCTGCCTATCCCCTTGAAAAATATTTTCTCACCGACCCAATGGAGGGTGAGGCTGAGGAAGCAATGCGCAATGTCTGCTCTCCTGGCGAAGCATGCACACCTGAGACAGCGGCTGCAACTCCTCAGCCCCCGTTGACAGCTGCAACTGAGGAAGAATCATTTGAGGTTGTTGGAAAGGCGATTTCCGCCCTCTTAGCTACTGAATACTGCTCCCAGGACCCCGAAGTGGTCCGCAAGCTCGCTGAGGAGCTGCACGTGACAGGAGATCCTTTGCTCGTTAGCAGTGAAGTAACAGAAGGCCCAGCAGAGGGTCGACGAGTTGAACGTGCAGAGTCTTCAGCATCTGCATCCCACTCAGAAGGGGAAGAAGAGAGCCTTGTCTCGAACAACCAAGAGCAAGAAGCTAGCAGCCATCATTCCTTCAGTGTACAGCAAGTGCCTCTAGGCTCGGTCTTGTTTTCGGGCGACCTTACAGTCAATCAACAAGGGGCCCTCAGCGTTCTCGGGCCAGGCAAGAAGATAAACGCCGTTTTTATGTATTGAAGTTTAAATTTGTGTTATGCTTTCCTACCCGCTGCCACTGCGACAAACTAGGGGCTGATTCCTTGCGCGTAGATCTGTTGTGTGAAGTAGCGGTGCTTATCTTAGAATCTAGACCAGCCGTCTCATATTTCTGATGAACTTAAAAAGATTACTCTTATATGCTAAAAGCAATGCTTACTATCACCCATGCGAGTTGCGCTAACAGTAATGTTCCTGTTGTGTTTTTTATAAACAGTTTCTTCAGTGCAGCTCTTTCGGCACTTTCTTCCAGCGAGTAGTGAAGTTGAATTTAGAATGCATGCCCAGTGCCTTCGACCTCACTTCATCAAAGTAGTTTTCTGTGTTGTTGTCTTCTGAGTATAATCCTAGAAATCCCGAAATCATTATGTATGATTGGCATTTAACCAAAAACTGTTAGCAGCTCTCTCTTGAGACTGCTGGTTTCTGTGAACAGCAACTGTTTGCTTTGCTAATGGGACGAAGTACACGGGGCTGCTATGCAGCCGCATGCGGCTTTGTGGAGAAGCTTTAATTGAGTGGCCCTGCGGCGCCACCTACAAAGGACAGGTAATCAGCACCTCGCACGATGCAGCCGTGTACCCGTAACCCACAGGAGTTGCGTTTGCATCTAATACATTACTAATACATTACTAATGTCATAATAAAAATATAGCCCGACGTAAAATAATGACAATAGCAACTTAACAATTTGGCGGCTAAAAGGCTGCAGTTACAAGGATCAACTCCGCCAGAGAGTCAAATACCTTTTCCCTTCACCCCATAATAACAACATTTGCACAGCAACTAGCAAAGCCGAATGAAAACGACGCGCCGACGAACCTCAAAGAACCCAATTCCTCTTGCGTACTTCTCCTTGCCCGCTCTGTTGCAGCATTCAAATTCATTATTTTATTTTTCGTTGAATATTCGCCGTAGGTTACCGGGGGATTGCGCCACGGAGTCGGCACCTTCACTTCGGCAGACGGGTATAGTTTGCAAATATTGAAATGTTTTAACAAGTGGTTGTTTCTACGAGAACGTATTATGACGAGAAAGTGTTTTAATGAGGTTTTTAACTGCAAATAGGTTGCGTGCATTCACGCTCGGTGCGCCAGCAGTGGTGCATTCATATGACGAAATATGGGAATGGGAGCCCTATAGAGACGGATCATCCTCGTGAAAACTCCTGGGTCTCTTCTCAGGAAATTCACATACGAGGGAGAGTGGTGCCAAGGGGTACGCAGTGGCTGGGGTGTCCTGACCGGCGCTGATGGCAGCAAATACAGCGGTGAGAGCTGCATGGACGCAATCGGGTTGTTTGCGCGTGCACTGAATTGATGCCGTTGTCGAGGCTCACCTGTTAGGGAGGACTTTTCAAAAGCTGACACTACTAAGCAGCAAACCTCAGTCTCAGGAGGATGGAGGTAGCAAGATTGCACAGCAAAGCAAGTGGAGGTTGCTAGGGTCGGTGTATGCAGTACGATTCCCTTAAGGAGTGAACTGAGCTACCAGCGTGCAGTTCCTGGTGTGTTTGCTGCAGGTGAATGGGTGGCCGGGCGCCGCCACGGATTCGGGGAGCAGCTGTTTGCAGACGGCAGCAGATATGAGGGCCAGTGGGTTGACGGGTTGCAAGAGGGGCAGGGGCTGATGATTTGGAAGGACCCCTCAGTGCAGTATGTTGGTGCGAGAGGCTCAGCACATTATCAGCACCGACTATTTTCATATATTCAATAATCAGCATATCCCTACCAGGATCAACACCCCCGCCCTGCTAGACAGCGCACTGCCTAAACGACAGGCTGCACGAAGCAACCGTTTGTGCTCTTGCAGCCAAAACTGACAGCTCTCTGAACTCCGGAGAGATACACGGATCTCACAGAAAAGGCGTAATCTCTCTGAACGGTAGATAGGGGTGAACCTCATGGAGAAAGAGCACTTGAGCCCCCGCCATACCAAGCTTTACTAAAGTGTCGTGCCTTCTGTGAAATTCGCAGGAGAGTGGAGGGGGGGAACTGTCTCAGGGTGGGGTCGCCAAACGTGGATCGAGACGCCTGACTTTGACGGCGGAGGGGCCTGTAAACATTCATCTTCCTGTCATCTTACTCTTTAAACTCAGCCTTTATAGCGGATGCGAAACATGAAATGGATGACCTTCCTGTTGTGTGATGCGTTGACATTTGCATTATGAGTGCAGGGACCGTCGGGCGCAATCTGCAGCAAAACCAATACGAAGGCCAATTCAGGGTAACGATATATATATCTCTCTAGTTGTTACACAGCCAGCTAACCAGCTAGCCATTCAAACCAGTAGTTTTTCGGCGGCTGCTGCTTCCCAAGTGGAACAAACTTCCAGTAGCGTCAATTCAACTCCCCTCAAGACTCGAGGTAGACCATCTGTTACCCTGACCTTCTGAAGAGCAAAGCCCAATTTTCTGCTATGTCGTCTGCTGAGCAGAACGGCCGTAGAGAAGGCGTTGGAGCGTTCAGCTATTCTAATGGGGCGCGATATGAAGGATCGTGGGTAGCCGACCAGAAACATGGAATTGGCACATTCAAGTCCGAGACAGGGGCGCTTTACGAAGGTAATTGACCGCTCACGGGCACCCACAGGTTTCTGAGGCTGTTGAATGCTTTCCCCTGCATGCGAACACCCTGATTTCCTCTCATTAACCTCTTATCACCCCCAGAGGAAGCGTTTTGATGGAAAGCTTTGCTCAAGGTTTAATTGCACTTTCAGGTCTATTTGTTTACGACCGAATGGCGGAAGCGCCGCCCAGTCTTCTTGATGATCCTGTTCGAGCTCTTGTCGACCTGTCCACTGCGCAGCAGGCGGAGGTCTGCAGGCATCTAGAAGCGTACAATGGGCAGAACTTGTGGACCCAAGTCAATGCATGCGAACGTCTTGCTGCAAGAACTATACGAAGTGTCTACCAGACTATGCTGAGGTAACTTCGAAATAATCCTTTTCACTCTGAATCTAATAAAATGCTTTTGTGAACATCCTGATCAGTATTTCACGGGTTTTCAGCCCTGTATGGCTAACCAAAACCGAAAACAGTGGGCGGCCGTGTGGTGGTAGGCCTTAGAGCCCGTTGACTAATGGAGTTTTGATCATCAAAATGCGTTTCTCAATACTTTTCCTTTCAGGAATGTGTGCATCCTTCGTCGCGTGTACGGCGCCTATCGTCGCTTCGCGCCAATGCCCCATAGCGACCCATATGTGCTGTCTTGTGCACAGTTCTGGTAGGCAGAGAAACCGACTGGCGGGTTTGCCGGTCGGCTTACAGCATGCATGCCTTCAAATAGACACTGGCGCGCTTAAATGCATATACTTGCTTTCTGGATTAGCCTCCCCGCAAATCGAGTATCGAGACGCCGTGGATGACCCTGTCTGAGCCTGCTTCTGGCGTTTCATGCATTACCTGTGCTTCAGGTGTCTGGCCTTCGACGCGGGGCTTTTAAGTCCTTCCTCCCCTCTTTATGAGACAGCAAAGGTAGTGCATACCTATGACAAGCTAAACTCTTCCGATGCTCCTGCGTTTGCACTGTTCAATATGCTGCCTGTTCTTTGTAAATATGACAGGCACAGAAGCTTTCCACTTTAAACACGAAAAATTTTGTTTTTGTGTTGTGCGTATTCTTGAAAGCTTCTACTTAGCTCAGGTAGTGATGAAAACTTCCAACGCGCTCGTCGCCTTTCCGGTGGAACGCCCGCAACGCTGACGGTCATTGCGGCGGAGAGGAGGCGCAGCTCACAAAGCACAGACATCCGNGTGGAACGCCCGCAACGCTGACGGTCATTGCGGCGGAGAGGAGGCGCAGCTCACAAAGCACAGACATCCGGCTGGCTGAGCTTACGAAAAGTTCAGCAGATGCAGCAGCGGATGAAGCAGCAGATGGAGCTGCAGATGCAGCTGCAGATGCAGCACCTACTGCAGCACCACATGCAACGCCACGCGAAACACCAGATGCAGCACCAGATACAACAGAAGTGTCAGCACCTGCTGTTGTACCGGCGGCTGACCAGCAGCAGCACTCTCACACTCCTCGCTCACCAATGGGTGTTCCAACGAGTTACGAACATGTCATCAGCCATCAGGATAAGGCACGACCACCAACCTATGAGACTATGGCGGAAGATTCTCTCCGCCTGCACCGCCGACCCGTGTTATTCACTGCATTCTTAAGGGCCCTAGTATTACTTTTGCAGATCCGCCTGCGCAGTCTCCGAAGAGTGGCAGACAGGAGTCGTCCAACTGGCTGCTCAGGAACTACAGGTAGTGGGGACCCTATTGAGAGCATCGACTTAGATGACCCCAATTGTTTAAGCCTTGCTTGGATAGCGCTGTGCCGCAAGCTCCGCATTTTCAGCGAGACCATTGAGAAGAAAATACAAAATGAGCTTAAAGAAGCATCGCAGAAGGATGAAGACCCACCGAACGAACAGGGCAATCAGACAGTTTCTAACGGCACAAGTCAACAAGCAGAGGCCAGCGACCCTGTGCCAAGTGGCCTCAGTAACGCGCCTAGTGAACAGTCGCAACTCAAACAGAGCGCGCCTCCTCAACCAGCTGCACGCAGACAAGACTCGTCGTCTCAGCAGCTCAAGCGGTCCCCCTCAGGACAGGCGAGACCGAAGGCATCCATCAGCAGGCAACAGTCCGGAGTGACGTCTACGAGTACACGGAAGGCCCCAGAAGCAACCCGGTCAACTGGCACAGGGCCTGGTACAACTTCGAATACGAATGACAGCAAAGCAAAAGATCCTTCTCAATGGCGAATTGGCACTCCTAGGGAAAGCTCCTTGCGTAGCAGTGATGTAGTAGAAATGGCAGCCTGTGCAGGCCGCCATGCAGAGGCGTTCCGCCATGCCGCTCTAGCAGAAAAATGCTGCACCCTGGATGAGGCCCTTCACAGAGCCTTGTTCGCGAGCTCCTCACAGCGCGTCGGCTCAAGTAAATCCTGGTCTTCTGCTGCATCTCCGCCTTGATCACCGCTCAACTGTGCCTAGCCACCCGCATTACGGGCACTCACACAAACATGAAGATTATGTTTTGCGCCTTGCGTTATCTTTTTCAAGGCGCCAGGGAAAGCGGAAAATCAGCAGAAATCCCGGGGGCCTTGGTCTGCACAGTTCGCGTTCTGTTCCGTCTCCTCGACGTAATTTCGCCTTACCCCGCACATCTAGTCACTTCTCTGTTGTCGAAACCCGTAGATACATAGACAAAGACGCATTCCCACGCACGATAAAAACATCTTGAAGGCATAGAAATAAACCGCATTTCTCAAGGGTCCGGACAGTTTATAGTTTAGTTGTTTAGCAACGGCATCGGTCGAGAGGTAATTAAATGAGCTGAAGTGGAGCCTTCAATTGCATTGGTTCCCACGCCTGCAAAACATCGAAATATGCGTCTGTTATGGTGCATGCGACGCAGATTGCAGGTCTCGTACTGCCCAGTGACAATCAGCATACCGACAAGGGAACTGGAGAGTGTGAGCACCACTAGACTTTTAGGAGGTAGAAAGCCTTGGAAGCTGCAGCGTTTGTCTTAACCGTGTAGTCCGTTTAGGATTCACAAGTCACCTTGAGGGCTTTAAAGTGGTTTCGTCTGAAAAATCACGCGTAACCATCTTAAATACCTGAACTCTGACGTGTACGTAGTGCAATAGATAAACTGAAGTGCCTCTATCAGGGCGATTGTTTATGCGTTTGTGTTCTTCTTCCCTCTACTAGCTCGTGGGGTCCTCCCTCCAGGCACTCCCGCCACGAGCGCCAGCTCTGCTACTGCCCCACNCCTCTACTAGCTCGTGGGGTCCTCCCTCCAGGCACTCCCGCCACGAGCGCCAGCTCTGCTACTGCCCCACGGAGCAGAAGAGGCAGCTCTGGTGGATCCATACTGCTTCCAAGACTGTCTACAAGCCGTGGGAGGCTTTCAAAAAGCGTAGGCAGAACAGCCAGCAGCATCATATCATGCATCATGCAAATTGCTTTCGCAGTTGTCGCACTTGGAGAAGTTTGTAGCAAGGACTTCAGTCAGGCCGGCTTAGTTGTGGCCGATTCACCCTGTGCTTGTGGCAATGCAGAGACCCAGCAAGTCCCCTGAATGGCCAACAAACGCAGGAGGTGAAGCTCACACTGAGCTCCATGTTGACTATTTAAATCAAAGGACAGAGGCTAACACGAAAACAGGGAGCAAACCCATAGCTTCATAGCTGCATCTGGGGACTACTGCAGATCCCTAGAACTGTTGCAGTGGTGAAGGAGATTTCTGCATGACTTCGATTTGGACCTTTTGCTGTGGCTATCAGAAGCGGCAATCGTGTTGCGGGCGACGCCGATGAGTTCTTTCGCTTTGCCAGCACTTGGCTTGGTCGCCCTGATGGTGGAGGTGCTTCCTGCATCAGACGAGTTGAATAGCCTGCGTCATCATCGATCTAAGAAGCCTAGCGCGCAGCAGGACAAGGCGCAGGACCCATCAAGTTTGCAGGAAGACGGAGAGGTCGTAGAAGCCTCGACAGCTGCCCCGGACGATCCCACGGCGGCCAAACGTGCTGAGATACAGCGCCAGCAGCAACAGCAGTTGCTGGTGATCGGGAAGCAGCAGCAACATCTTCGAGAAGCGATGCGCAGGGGACTGCTGTCTTGGACAGAAGTTGCCAGCTGGAAGCTGACTTTCATCGAGGTCCAGCGGCTCCTCTTGCGAATCGTTCAGCTAAAGGTGTGGACAAAAAGGGGTTTGTAGAAACAAAGTGGTTGAAACTCACTAAAGCATTTGAAATCTAGACGGCTAAAGTATACAGAAGGATCGAAACAATATGAATATTTAAATGAATACCTTCCTTTACATTCTTAGTGCTAGTCTATAGGATTTGCTGACGCATCATTTTGCTTGCAGATGCCTCCTGCAATCGCTGCCCTACTCCCCCTGGAACTTCAAGTCGAGGAGTTCCTTCGCCGCTTCTCCGCCGCCGTATCCCCCCCGTTGAGGGACACGCAGCAGCTGCTGAGTTCACCTGTGCGGCAGGCAGAGACACAGGAGCAGCAGCTAGCCAGCCAGCAGTTTTCCTTGTCAGGTGACGAATCCCCTGCTGCCCGCAGCGACGCTACTTTCTCAGCCGCTACAACAGCAGATGGAGAACAAGCTCAAAGATGTTTCTGGCACGGATTCTGTGGCACTTTCAAAGGGAGGCAGATCTACGATCGGCCTATACAGATAGATGAATCAATAGCTTCGGATGTACCGGAGTCAGAAGATGGTGCCGAGAGTGAAAGTAGCAATTCTTC
>NW_013569919.1:10273-10958 GCF_000499745.2 Eimeria mitis | reverse complement strand
CCCCCCCCCCCCCCCCCCCAAACCCTGCATGCATGCATGCATGCATGCATGCATGGATGGATGTGGGGCTGTATTTACATGTTTCTGGGTCGAGTTTAAAAACTCCGGCTTTTTTAAACAATTCAGCGACATCTGTATTTGTATAATAAAGAGGCAAACCCTCAACATAAACATTAGGGTTTATCTTGGGGTTTATAAATAAACCATTCATTTTTTTTTGTTTTTTTCTTTCTCTATATGCTCTTCTCTTTGCTGCTTTTGCTAGCTTCTCTGCGTCTCCCTCTGCATCCTCAGCTGTATGTACACCTGGGGGCCCCCCCCCCGCCTTCTCCCCGCCAGAGGGGGGCCCCCCATCGGGGGCCCCCTCGGTGGCCCCCCCCTCGGCGGGGGCCCCTGTACCCTTATCGGGGGGCCCCTCCAGGGTACGGGGGCCCCTAGAACCAGGAGAAGCTGCTGCTGCTGCGGGGCTGCGTACTGCTGCAGCAACAGCAGCTAGCATCAACGCATCGTCGCCGGCGGGGCCCTTGCTGCTGCTCTCTGCTGCAGTTGCAACCACAAAGTCATAGTCCTGCATGCAGCCACAAAAAAAAACAAAATATATATATATATATATATATATATATATATATATATATATATATATATATATATATATATATGTGTGTGTGTGTGTGCGTGCGTGTGC
>NW_013569919.1:8553-8711 GCF_000499745.2 Eimeria mitis | reverse complement strand
TGCTTTCATCGCTCGCCGTGCGCTTTGTCTCAGAGTTGACGGCGCTAGTGGTCTGGTCTTGCTGCTGCTGTTGCTGCTGCTGCTGCTGTTGCTGTTCTTGCTGCTGCTGCTCTTTCTCCTCCTGCTGCTGCTCCTGTTGCTGTGTTTCTTGCTGCTCT
>NW_013569919.1:7990-8453 GCF_000499745.2 Eimeria mitis | reverse complement strand
CGCAGCACGGCAACAGCATCAGGCGGCAGCACAACATACCACTCTGCCTCTTCCTCTTGGGGGCCCCCGCATTCGTTTGGGGGGCCCCCCACCTCCTGGGGCCCCTTCTCCCCGGGGCCCCCCGCGCCCCCTTGAGGCCCCGCGGCATCCGGGGGCCCCGCGCTGCTGGTGTTGTTGCTCTGTGTATCTGCATCGTTGCTGAGGGGCCCCTTCTCTTCAGCAACCCCATCAGAGGCAACAGGGGGGGCCTGGGGGGCCCCCTGGGGCTGCTGCGTGGTACTCATGATAAGGAGCAGCGGGGGCCCCTGTGTACTCCTGCTGCAGCTTTCTTCTCTTTTTTTGTATTCTAGTTTGTTTTATAAAGTTTAAATACGATACTTTGTGCTGCAGTGCTGCAGCTGCAGCTCAATCGAACCCTCAACAGCAACAGAACCTCTCCTATACCCGCGGCCACAGGGGGGGG
>NW_013569919.1:7765-7890 GCF_000499745.2 Eimeria mitis | reverse complement strand
TTGTATTCTAGTTTGTTTTATAAAGTTTAAATACGATACTTTGTGCTGCAGTGCTGCAGCTGCAGCTCAAGCGAACCCTCAACAGCAACAGAACCCTCTCTTATACCCGCGGCCACAGGGGGGGC
>NW_013569919.1:5448-7559 GCF_000499745.2 Eimeria mitis | reverse complement strand
AGAAAAAAAATAAATTAAGATTTTGTCTTAGTTTATTTTTATTTTTATTGGCTATACTAGAAATAAATAAGTAAACAATGTATACAGAAAACAAAAAAAGGAGCACTGTGTAATATATAACGATAGCGCTGTGGCCCCAGCTAAGGAGACAAGCGAGCTGCAGTGAAGGCAAACATATGGGGTAGGAGTTTACCCACAGCAGGTGACCTCGCTCCCCTCTCTGCATGCGTGCTGGGCGTTGGGAGCAAGGCCTGGGTGTTGCGGGGAGGGGGCAGCCTGAGTGGACTTGCAGCGCACCTCGCTGCAGCTGGTGAGATGTAAGCAGCCAGGCTCACACAACAGGCAAGCTTCACTGCATGCGTTACCTCTGTATACAGTTATAAAGCCCTTGTATTCATTCGGGGGCAAACTACCAAGGCCAAGTGAATGCTCTTTTGCTACCTGTAGGCAGACCAAGCTACATGCAACACATTAGCACTTACATGCATTTATTTATGCTTTATGGTGCGGAAGAAATTAAATATATATAAAATTTTAATGTGTGCATATATAGAGAAGCAAAGATGCAAACAAAGCTTATTGGGATTACTTGTGAGGCAAGATTGTATCAGTAGTTGCAGCGAAGTGCGGGCGCTGTTCGGATGCATCGTCTCCCACAACCCCAGCCCCCGAGCTGCTGCACCCAGTATCTCTGGAGAGAGGGACGGGGGTTCTCTGCTTTTATATTACATCTACATTAAGTTTTCTTAAACTTTTAGTCCTTATTGTAGCTCACCACATTCCCCCAACGAGATCGAGGACTCGGGTTATGCAGTGTGGCCTGCCTGCAGTTAGCACAAAAACATATAGGTGGCCAACTCTACGGCTCCATCTGTGCCTCAATTAGGCCGTAAAGCTCGCATTCCACTTGGTAGCACCGCATGGTTCGCCCAGCCATGTGCGAGCAACGAACCCCACCTTGCAGGTGGCCTCGTATATAACTGAAAAACAAACTATTATTCTTTCCTTAACCAAAATCTTTATGAAATTTTAGCCGTTTCCTGTCAGCTCCATGGAGACTTACCAAGATTTTTCAGCATGCGTGGGGGTTACGCAAGGTATGGAGCCTCGCTGAGTATAGGCAAGCTCGATATCGATACCCAATTCGGGGGCAACAGCAAATTCGCCGAAACCAATTCAGGAGAAATGCCTCCAACTGTACCGAGCATCGCGATATGACGGCCACCGGGACGCTAAAGCGGTGGAGCAGCTCGTCGGTTCGCTTGACCTATACCTACGTCTTCCAAATGAATCGCTTGAAGTACAACTGCTACTGGCACCGTCTCTCTTAGGAGCGAATGCCCGAAATTTGCGGTTACAGATAAACAAAGGGTTCCTCTTTCCCAGAGCAGATCATAAACCCTAAACACCAGCAACGGCAAATGTAGATAAAACGCTACGTTGAGCAGTTCTATTGCTTGGTGAGCAGCAGTGCGCCAGTGGACCCCGAACGCAGCTATTAATGGTTTATCTCTGGGCTGCCTTCCCTTGAGAGAAAGCTGGTAACTGGACGGGCCGGAGCGAGCGAACGAAGGGGATAATGGGTCGAACTTGCTGGCATGGTGGGGTACTTTTCTATAAGCGAAAGAAATGATGCTAACTCAAAGGAATATATATACTCACAAAAATTGGTAGAGGTCCCCAATCTCAACTATAGAATGTCTCCTCAGGATAGCCACTGTAGTTATTATGTTTTCACAAGCTAAGTTACATACAAGACCGCAAACGTGTCATTCCCTAAAAGAGACGTAAACAGATAATGGCAAGGCCTTAGGGGCCAGAGAGGACGAGATCACAGCCGATGCTCACAGCACTGATAGTAATAATATTACTATAAGAAATAAACGCCATACTAGCAGCCCTAGTAATTGTTCGAACTGTGCTAAGCCTGCTGCGCCTAAAGATAGCGTAGACGTACACCGGGAACGGTGCCACCAAAGGTAACCATAGCCGCGTTTTAAATAGGGTACCTATTGATGTTCCATCTCTTTGTTTATGCGGTTCGGCTTGGCCGTTCGCCAAAGTTTGGCTGACCGAATTAGGTGGGACTTGAAAACAAGACTAAATGGCCT
>NW_013569919.1:3495-5348 GCF_000499745.2 Eimeria mitis | reverse complement strand
GCCGCCATCTGCGTTCATAAAAACAGCTTTTCACTTTGTACAGGGACCTCCAGTTAATGCGTCGATGAGGCGAAAGCTCTTAACCGCTGTTGCCGGTAGCAGTGGGAAAACCCGCTATTAACTCTACCTCTTGTTCCTCTTTTTCTTGTTTCATTTTTCTTACTTTGATATCTTTGTTTGGCTGCTTCCGCTGCCGCGGCTGCCACTCGTCCCCCTGCTACCGGGCTCTTCCGAGTCTCGGCGAGCTCTGTCACCCCCGCAGGGACGGCCGCTCTGGCAACTGGGGCTTACTCTGCCAGCTGAAAGGGGGAACTCCCAAGGAAGTATGGGCAAAGAATGCACTGCGCACCTTCAGGCACCCGGGAACACTACAGGGGTCATGGCTGAAGGCCCCACGCCTCCCTTTCCTGCCGGTCGTGCCGCTGCAAGGGGCGCAAAGAGTTTCCCTACTGTGCTTCTTTGCCTCCGTTGCTGCGGCTACCCTTTGCCGGAAACCGGAGAAATAAAAACTAACCACACTAATCCCCAACCTGTTGGCGCTGCAGGGGATAGGTGGGCTGCCAGGGGGGCCACGACCTAGCCTTAGTTGCAATGGGGGTGTTGGTTCCTTTCTATCGTAGGTTAAGTATCAGCTCACTATGATATAAAGTGAAGAAAGTGCAAAATAAGTCATAATTAATAGGAGAATGTCTCTATAATAGACGCAAAAGGCGCAGAATGAACTGATAATGCTAGGTGTCAGCCAGGGGCCACTGACACGGGAGACGTGGGTGAGTCTATCCACCTGTCTCTCCGGCTGGATAGCTAGCGGAGAAACGAGATGGCTCCCACTTTGTACGACAAGAACAAACAGTTCTGTTCATTATGTTTCTCCCCTCTTGTTCTTATTGGGGAGTAATATGATAGTTTCTCCCAATATACATGGGTGAACTATAAGACCTAGGTGTACCGTAGCAGGCGGTTTGCAAGATCTGCCACACAGAGTCTTTCTCTCATCTAAGCACTTAAAAGCAACGAGCATATCCACTGAGAAGTAAAGAGTTCGTGGGTTTTCTCTTGGAGCCGTACCATGCTCCTATGACGAAGACGGGGATCCATCCGCCGAACACCCGGAAAAAACATGGGGGGGGCCGGGAGATGTTCTTTTGTCCTCGTCTTGGATTCTTGAAACCTGCAGATGTCCGATGCGGTCTTTTCATCTAGCTGGCTGACTCCTTCGATAGGCGGCAAACGGTGCGGAGCCTCACGTACTGTGGGTGAAACAACCAAGTACAAGGGGAGTCCCGATGAATTGCATCGGCCGGCAAAGCGCTCCAGCAACAGAGGCAGAATACTCCCTGTTACTGCGCTGCCTCTGCTGCTGCTGCTGGGTCCTGGGAGAAGCGGCAGCTTCTCCGTGCTGCGCTTCGGCACCCCACACTTCACCTTGTTTCCTGTTGGTGTCGCCGAGGGGTGCTGCTGTCGCCGCAGCCCTGTAGCCTCCGCCCAGAAGACAACCCCTCCCAGTAGGGCTGGGCAGGGCAGAGCCGGCAACCGCCGGAGCGGTGTAGCAGGGGATGCAGAGGACGGGCATGCAAACGCAATGGAGGGGGGTCCGCTAGGGTGCGCGTGGGGCTCTTCCACTCACCCGCACCCTTCCCCGCAGCATGTAAATACACACACACAGGCCAGGTTAGGGCCCCTGTACGACGCTTAGCATGTTGCCAAGCGCCTTCTTGAGCAGTTAATTGTCGTGCAACGAAATAAATGGAGACTGATCCGAATCCCCAGGAGAAACCGTACGTGTCGAGCTCAGACAACGTCGCTGTGGTTTCCGCTTCCAGCACCCATACCTGAGAATATGTCACAATGGA
>NW_013569919.1:2126-3452 GCF_000499745.2 Eimeria mitis | reverse complement strand
TTCCTAACCCACCTCCTTTTGAGGTAATGATCGGGGAAAACCCGTTCACCGCAGCGGATCTTGATATAGTCGGAGCATTACCGCCGACTCTTTCTCCCCCAATGACTAAACTTTTCAAAAGAGTTTGCGGTCGGGGACGGGCGCACATCCTGAGGGCAAAATGGAGGCAGAAATATTACGCCGATGCAGGACACAGTCCACAGGAACACAAGGTTGGAGATCAAGTATGGATTAATAGCAAACATTTACCGGCCTTGGACGACTGTGCCAAATTCGAACCACGGTACCGAGGCACCTTTCCGATCCTGGAACGTATCGGAGAAGTTGCTTATCGTGTCGCCCTCCCCAGGACATATACAGGGCACAACGTCTTCCATGTATCTCAGCTGGTTCCCCATCGTCCAAGATCTGCAGCGCAAGTACCACAGGACGCCCAGACAGGCTGGCCACCAATATGCGATGCTGCAGGCAATCCTACGGACCAATTCCTCGTGGACTATATTATGGATCAGCAGGGTACAGGGGACTCGGCTCGTTACCTAGTCAAGTGGCGAGGGCAGATAGTAGTTCGTATAAATAGATTAAATTGCGACCCAGTAATTAGAATATATTGGAGTAGCTAATAAGGGTGACCGCCAGCTAGACCATATTGGTAGGGAATGGGCCATTCACGGCCCTCGTCGTCAGGAAGTACGAAACAGTTCAGTAACGGTGCGGATAGAGAAGTTCAGTCTAGAGAATAACTAGGGAGGGGAATCAGTAATTCTATATTGCAGCGACTGACGCGTGCACTGTACTAATACAAGCCCATTCTGCACAAACAAGAAATTCGAGCCAGGTAGGTGAGTTCTGTTGGGTGTAAAGTCGCAACTACTGCACCAGCGTGCGGTTAGTTCGTTTGCTCTGGCCCTTTTGCGGCGGTCATGTTGTGCTCAATGTTGAGCGGTTGAGGCTGCGCCAGAAAGCGGTAACGAACTTCGGATCCCCGCCGGTAATGATGCTTTTCGAGAACCCTTGGAGCTTCCCAATAACTGAGCTTCCCGCTGTGACCGTGCTTGAACAGGGAACAAAATGAGCGTATTTGTAGAACGGATCCCCAACGACTTCGACCTGACCGTGGGCTCTGACTGACGGTAAACCCCCTATGAAATCCATTGATCTGTCGGTTCAGATCGTTTGGGGAACCGGAAGCCCTTGCGGGAGTCCGAGTTTGAGGGTGTTCCGCAGCTTTTGCTGCTGACAGTCCCGAAAATAGAGAACGTATTTCTCGACCGAGGGGCTTATCCCAGGCCAGGACAAGGGCCTCGCAACACGCTATACCATTGC
>NW_013569919.1:525-2046 GCF_000499745.2 Eimeria mitis | reverse complement strand
TGCGAACCCTATGCACCATCTGGTACCACATGAGGTCGTTATCAATGCTGTAGCGCTTGGCCCGTCGCCCATTGTTGAGCGCAGCTTGAACCGCCGCCGTGTGAGTGTCTGACGAGAAAAAATAACTCAATTTGGAGATAAAACGCGAATTATCACAGACAAGCTCAGTCGAGGAACATTGCGCCTGACCTGTACGGCGTCTGGAGAATGCGCCAGCGACCACTTTGGTAACCTCCTTGGTATACGTGACAGTGAAGTCATACTGCGTGAGCCAGGGGAGCCAGCGCACAACACTTTCGTTATCATAGTCTTGGAAATTCTTTATCCGATGTGTCAGGGATTGATGATTGGTTTCGAGAGTAGAGTGACTGCCATACAGGCAATGTCGACACTTTTTTACACCCCACCAGACCGCGTTGAGGCCCTTTTCCTCTAACGGTACTTCTACCCCCTCTCTGTGAAACGATGCGTGTATACGGCGGTTATTTGTTGCTGTTTTGAGCGGTTAGCTTGCTGGGACAGTATCACCCTGAACCGCAGTGTCTCTGGATTCGGCCATGAGGGAAAGGGTTTGTCAAACTCAAGGAGAGCGGGCGATGATATCAGGTGCCAGTGAGGCGTCTGGCAGTTTCATCTTCATTCGCGTTCCAGACTAACTGTTTGTCTCCTATGGATCCTAGATCAGAGACATCGCCATGCCCGCCTTCTTCCTTCTCAGCTAGGGGAGAAGAGTTAGCATCACTTCTTTCGCTTATACGAAGGTACCCCATCAGGCGAGAGAATTCGAACCATTCTCCCCTTCGTCCGCTCGCTGTGACCTATCCAGTTAGCAGAGGGCGGGACAGCGATGAACCATTAATAGTTACGTTCGGTGGGCACTGTCAATCATCTGTCCACCAAATGACTAACTTCTGTTCACCAATGACTAGTACTGTTCGAAGTAACTTTCTCTCTACATTTGCCCTTGCTACCGCGTAGGGTTATTATGTACTCTGGGAAAGACGAACGGTTGCTTAGCCCTAGAGACCGTCGTCGGGCATCATCTTCTACGAGAGACGATGCCAGTAGCAGTTGTACTTCTTTCCATTCATTTGGAAGACGGAAGTATAGGTTGAGGGAGCCGAGGACCTCCTTCACCGCCTCAGCGTCCCGGTGTCCGTCATATTGCGATTGACTTTACAGTTGAAGGCATTCCTCCTGAATTAGTTTTGGCGAATATGCGTTTTCCACCGGACTGGGTGCCGAAATTGGGTTTCCTTCTACTTAGCGAGGCTCCACATCGTGCTTCCCCCCCCCGCCCCCGCATGCGGGCAAATCTTGATACATCTCCATGGAGCTGAAATGAAACGGTTAAAACTGCAAAAATATTTTGTTTAAGGAGAGAACACTAGTTTGTTTTTCAGCTATACACGAGGCCACGTGCAAGGTGGAGTACGTTGCTTGCACCTGTCCGATCGGGCCATGCGGTGCTACCAAGTGCGATGCGAGCTTAACGGCCTAATTCAAACACAGAAACGAGCA
>NW_013569919.1:0-443 GCF_000499745.2 Eimeria mitis | reverse complement strand
TAAAGCAAGAGTTTCCCCAAAGCATCTGACCCCCATCACCTGTCCGCAGGCGTTCTGGGTGTTTACCTCACTGCCTAGCTGTTGCGGGGAGGAGGCAGCCTGAAGTGGGGTCGCAGGGCACCTGGCCGTGGCTGGTAGTACAAGCCAGCCTCACGCGCGCACAGAAGGAAGCTCCAGCGAAGCTTTCTTCTCTGCATGCTTTACCTCTGGATCTACTTATAGAATGCTTGCATTTGCTTACAAGCAATCTACCGAGGCCAGGTCAAGGCTCCTTGTAACACTTGTTCTCTGGCCTTTATCTGACCAGAGACGAGCCGCAATGAAGGCAAAGAGTTAAAGCAAGAGTTTCCCAAAAGCAGCTGACCTCCTTCCCCGGTACCTAGGCATCCTGGTCGTTGAGCCCAGGGCCAGGGTGTCGCGGGGAGGAGGCAGCCAGGCATGGG
>NW_013569918.1:0-7884 GCF_000499745.2 Eimeria mitis | reverse complement strand
GAGCCAACCGGGCTGCAGAAATTCCCGTGGCTAAGAAAACAGCAGCAGCAGCAGCAGCAGCAGCAGCAGCGGGAGCGGGAGAAGAAGAAGAAACACAAAGAAGGAAGAAAGAAACAAAAGACTTCACGGAAAGGCAACACTCGTCAGAAAGAAATTTCTTCTTTTTCTTTTGCTTCTTCTCCCAGCAGCAGCCCGCAGCATCTCCCCCTACGCGTTGCTGCTGCTGGTGGCTCAGCCAAAGCAGCAGGTGGTAGAGGGGCAGCAACTTGCGGTGTACGTACAGCTGCTTCTGTGGAAGCCTCTGGTAAATTTTCTCCTGCTGTCATTTGTGTCGACGGCAGCAGCGACGACGACTCCAGTGTAGTTGAAGTGCAGCAGCAACAGCACCAGGAGCAGCAGCTGCTGCTGCAGCAGCAGCGAAAGCAGCAGGCACGAGAGGCAAACAGGCAAAAACGGAAAAAACGAAAACAACTCCAAGCGAGCAGACTAAGAGAGAAATTGCGAAAGTGTGAATAGCGAGCAGTTGACGCTTGTGAACGACCCTTCTCTCAGCAGCAGCAGCAGCAGCAGCAGCAGCAGCAGTAAGTTGAATGCTACGAAAATGTAGATAAACCTGCTGCTGCAGTTGATTGCTGCTGGCAGCCACGGTTGACTGCTCGGGCTGTAGAGCGGTGCAGTGCTGCAGCTGGCTGGTTTCGTTTGGGGCTTTGTTTGCATGCGTTTCTGCATGCGGACGCCGTCATATATCTACACAGGGAGAGGGTAGAGCTGCGTAAACTGAAATAAAAACGAAAGCGGCAAATGGGACTTGAGGGATTCAAAATAGAAACGGCGTCACAGTGAGTGAAGCGCATAGGGAAGCTGTTGCTACTCTCTCTCTCTCTCTCTCTCTCTCTCTCTCTCTATATATATATATATATATATATATATATATATATATATATATATATATATATATATATATATATAGCGTTCGAGGAACAAATACACAGTAGAAATGCAGGGGAACTGAAGTACTCCCGGTATATCTAGCGGGCACCTCAGCCTATGCAGCTGGGGCGCTAGCAGGCAGACCGACATTCTCTTTTTGTTTTACAAATGTAATTTTGAGTTAGTTTTATCTTTGGCATGTTTCGCCTGTGACGCGCAGCGTGAATATATTGTAAGCGATGAGTGAACCTCGCTGCAACCGTAGCGTAACCCTAAACCCTTCTGCCTGTCTCAGGCGTTAGCGTTACTTAAAGTAGTAAAGGAGCAGAAATATTCAACACATAACCAGAAACCAGAAACACGGTTGGCCATCTGTAGCGTAGCAAAGGAAACAAAAAAAACACAATTGATTGAACATCACCATTTAGGCAGTTTGAACTCAACCCGTTTGTTGAAACCTTAGAAATTCATGGCATGGCTTGAAGAAATTTAAAAAAACCCATATGAGGAAAAAAAAAAGCATATGCTTTCTTACCCTGTTGACTGCGGCGTGCCCGTGTGCAGCTGCTAGCAGTACGCCGGAGTGCAAGTAGCGCGAAATTTATGTAAAAAAAAAATGAATGCTTTATGAAACCAAATTTGAACAAGAAAGGCAGAATGATGGGACAGTTTATGAAAGGGAAAACAGACGAAATTAGGCGCCTGCTGCAGCGCGCCAGCTTCTAGTATTCACTTGCTTGCTGGGGTTCAATTCCTTTCGTGCATATTGACGCCATAAGCTGCACACCAGGTTTCTCCCAAAATACGGACAAGAGCTTTCTCCTGTTTGGCTATTGGGAGATTCATTTGGGGCAATTCAACTCGAACAAAAGTGGGGGCGCAGGGGTGTGGTGAAAGCGTTAAAAGATGCATATGTCGCTTTCATCATCTGCAGGATACACGCTGCACGTATAGACCACAAGCAGCCTGTCTCATGAAATTGTAGGAGATATATTTCCTCCGTGTTTATTTGATTCGGCTGCAGCAGATCCGCTCACAAATTTCGCCTGAAATAACTTGTGAAACGCGAGTTTGTCTCACGGATTCAGCTAAGCGTCATGAGACACAAGTAGGGGAACCACAAACATACCAACAGACAACTCAGCTTGATTGCCCATAAATATGAAGCACGAATTTAACATTTTTTACGTTTCAACCCCTCTTATAGTATTGCCAAAGCCAGGAGCCGTAACCCTGCTGAACCCCGCGTTAGATTCAATTTGTCATATTCGGATATCCGATGAATCGTGAAGAGAATTATTGTAGTGGTTTCAGTGAAATATATGAGGAAAACCTTCGCAGCTTGCCTCCGCGAGTTTTCGGGACTTGGACGAGATACCGCTAGCGGCCAGTCTATTCATTCAGCGACTCTGAAACTGCCGTTGTCTACCGTGGTATTAGCAAGTTTCTGATTTATATGCATTGGTTTTGATTAATCAAATGTAAAAAGCTGCATGAAACC
This sequence comes from Eimeria mitis, assembly GCF_000499745.2. Classification (NCBI taxonomy): domain Eukaryota; phylum Apicomplexa; class Conoidasida; order Eucoccidiorida; family Eimeriidae; genus Eimeria; species Eimeria mitis. The sequence continues at coordinate 5,453 of NW_013569918.1, read as the reverse complement.
ACAAAAAAAGAAGATTCAGAAGGGGGCTGGGCCAGTGGCGGCCGTTGTCGGCTGCGACGGTCCGGCGCGTCGCGCCCATAGACTATTGAAGATGCTCGGGGGGAGGTTGTAGGGCTTTGGTCGATTGAAATATGTTTTGAAGGAAGTTTTGATTTTAATGTTGTTAGAGTAGACGCGTAAAGGGGATTCAAAGGACCTCTTGTGGTCTTTGGCCGAGATTTCTCCTCCCCTGTGGGGTTTCCTTGCAGGTCACCACCCTTTCCCATCTTAGGCAGAAAAACGACAGTTTCCCCAGGAAAACCCAGGAATATTTCTTTTTTTGTTGCTTTATAAGGAGTTCCAGAGAAGAAGAAGCTCCAAGAGAAGCGGTTTCCCCCGTCTCGGCCGTCCGCTGTCGGCAGCGAGCATTTAGAACTTAGACCATTCAAGTTTATTGTAAATTCCCCCGTCCTAGTTTGCATTTTACCTGTGAATAAAGCTTTATTTTTCATCTACGGAATCCATTTCAGCGGAGAGCAGTGCATGTAATGGGGCAAAGGGGAGGGTTCTTCCGCTTCCCACTTCCTCACCATTGACGGAGTAAACAAATACCCACCGCTCATGGGGAGCAGCAAAGGCCGCAACAGAACCGTCACATTGAACATAAACCAGCTGCAACAGCATCCCCTGCTGCGCTGGAGTAGCAACAGAGGCCCAGGAAGTGTTTCCTTGGGCGAAGGCTAGAGCAGTAGCAAATAGCAGCGGCATACACACCGTCGAACTGGTGCTGCCTCGCGATGAATTTCAGTTTCCTCCTCATTATACGGTAGCAACCGGATCTGAAATCACCCCTTTCCGAGGTTCATAAGAGTTTGCTGGTTAGGGGAAGGGTCTCAGACCTTCAACGAAGGTGGTCGCTGGTTTGTTGCCACCTCGAATTGACTTCTTGTGTTTAAACTCAACCAGGACAAAAGGCTGTTACTGCCGAACATCTTGCTTAATCGCTTCTATTTTTTTCACTAAGGAAAATGACTGTGCGGGCTCGGGTGTGGAGGGGGCTGCTGGCATTTTGGCGATTCTGTGGGGAACTCCTTAGCCAGAAGCACGGGGTTGTTGAGTCTATAGGTGATGGCTTTGCTTGGTGGGGCGGCCTCTGTTTCCGTCATCCGTTAAAGATAATTTGCGGATCTTTAGTCGCATGCCTCGTTCTTTCATCGGGGCTGCTTCCGCCTACCCCCATTTGGATCGATGGCGCCGAGCGGCTCTATACACTGCCTTTCTCTCGAGCTAGAGACGATGGAGTGTTACATGAGAACCTGTTTGGCGATGTCCACGGAAGGAAAAGTGTGGTGATCCTTACGCACAAAGTGAAAGGCACAAACATTCTCACGTGGCAGCACCTGGAGGAGGTGCGGCGCATTGACGCCATCATTCAAGGCAAAGACACCGACCCTGAGATGGGGAGAAAGCTGGTCATCCCGCGTTCTCCTGACGTCATCTCTAACGTCAGCAAGAACAGTCAAGAGGGTTCGGAGCCACTGGCCCCGGGGCAGCACAGCGTGACAGATGAATCCGCTTTCCTCACTTTTGAAGACGTCTGCCTGCGAAACGCCCTGGGCGGCTGTTCTGCTGAATCCATCCTTTCCTTCGGCTTAGCAGACTACAAAGCAGCGGGGCTAGTGCAGGGCGAGCCGGAGGTGTGGCTCTTCGGGGGCACAGCTTTCAATGTGCAGCAGGTCGCGTTTATCCCAGAGTACTATTTAGGAGGATTCACAAAGGAGGCGTGCGAGAGGCGAATGCCACGAGCAGTGGCTGAGAGGCTGCTGCCTCCCTCAGCCATTAAAGAACTCCCTACTCCTGAAGACGCATTTGTTCTTGGGTCTATTGAGTGCATCACCTCTGCTAGCGCGTTAATGTTACACTATGACGCCGACGGGCGACCCATGCATGAAGAGAGAAACGCCACGTGGGAGCGGCTGCTCATTCAGGTCCTCAAGGCGAACCAGACTCTGGGGAGTCTTCGGGCGCATTTCCAGGCGTTTCGGTCTCGAGACGACGAGCTGAAAGCTTCTACTGCGGAGTCTAAGGATGTAGTTTACGTGGTCTTCACCTTCTTTCTCCTCGCTAGTTACTCCACAGCCCTCAACTTCTCATGCGACCTCTACCGCTCCAAGCTGTTCAGCTCGCTAATGGGGTTCTTTGCTGCATTCATGGGGCTCGGAGCCGGAATGGGGATTGTGTGCTACATGAAGGTGGCTATGGTGCCTACTGTGCTTATCTGTCCTTTTTTAGTGCTTGGTATCGGCGTGGATGATGTGTTTGTGTTGCTGAATGCATATTGCATGGGATACACCACACATGATCCAGAACAACGGTGCATTGACACCCTCAAGTCGTCGGGTTTAGGCATCACGATCACTACTCTTACAAATCTTATCTCTTTTGGTGTAGGCTCCTTCAGCACATACCTTTCGATTCGGAACTTCTGCGTGTACAGTGCAATGGCACTGCTGCTGGGCTACATCTTTGTTTTGACCTTCTTCTTTCCCGTCCTCTGCCTCGATGCAAAGCGAGAGTTCTACTTCCGAATATCCCCTTTCTGTCTCCCAACCACATCGCAGCTCCACCAGAAACTGGAAGAAGAAAAACAACATATGGGCCCCGCTGAACTGCACGTGCACAACGTGTTAAAGTCAGTTTCGCAGGAGGAAATCGTCGCCTACCGAGTAAATGTCTTCTTTGAAGAACAGGAACTGCGAAAACGAATGAGAAAAGAAGAACGCGAACGGAGGAAGCTAGAGGGTCAACACCCAGAAGCGTCTGCAGCACAGAAGCCCATCTATTCCCGAGTTGCCGCCTCCATTCAGAGGTTCTTCACATACGCGTAAGGGCTTAAAAACATCATTTTCCCTTGCTGTGTATTGTTCCTAACATGCAGACACCAATAGCGCGTCGACCGCCCACTTGTGCTGTCCTGCTGCTAGGGCTTATAAGTGACAATGGCGTTGTGCTGTTCAACGCAGACTGCGTAGAAAACATCAGTCTTGAGCTATGACAGTGCTGCACACAATCGGCTATGCACTATACTAGGAGAGGCTCGAGCACCGCCTCTGTTTTATGCTGAGTTTCCGGGGCATCTGTATGCTTGGCGCGCAGAGCCTCCCAGCACTTAGGTGTGAAGCATAAGGGCTCAGAGGTAGTTCTGAAGACAACTGTCCGAGGCCTGAACCCACAGCTGGCGAGGCATGCACTCTACGACGAGCCTCGGGGGTCGGTAGGGCGTCGATGGAGGACATTTTTCCTGTGTTACTATGGGCCATTCTTGATGAAGAAGCCTGTTAAGGTGAATATTGAAATAAAGGCAGAAGCAAAACAATTGATTTGGCTGGCCCTGCTTGCCTGCTGCACTGGCAAACTATCTGGGCGAAACGTTTCGCAGCAGAAACACCAGCAGCAAGAAAAGACCGTTGGACGGAGGAGGTGCTGCTGCCAAAAGCATATTCAAGAATACGGCTAAGAGGCTGATAGTTGTCTGCTGGGTTCTGCTGCTGTGCGTGCAGATTGCAGTGCTGGTGATTTTCCTCACTATTGCTGCCGTTAGCATTTTCGGTTTTTCTAAGCTGGAGTTGGGTCTTGAAATATCTGAACTTGCTCCTGTGACGTCGTACATGAGGCGTTTCGACGAGGTGTACGCGGAGTATTTCAACAAATTCGACCAGCCAACGGATATATTCTTTCTGCCCACTCCTCCTTCTGCTTCTGAACAGACACCGCAAGATCGGGCTGTTGATGTAGATTTGTTGAACCCGGATGAGTTCCTTGCCAGGGGGTACAACAATGCAGAGACGCACGAGCAAAAGCAGCAGCAACCCCAAACGCCGCAGTGGTGGAAACCCGAAGTACAAGCGGCTCTGCGTTTAGCGCATCACCGCATTGCCTCGCGGCCCTCCACCTCTCGGCTCATCAACCCGTTGTTAGCAATGCTCGATGACCCGGAAATAGGACCAAAGCTGCGTCAAGGAGACAAGCAGGCAAGCGGGATCTCATGCTGTTGCATGAATCCTAGCATTGCGCGGCACGCACAACAAATCCTTCTTCACTGTATTGACGAGTTGAATAAACCCTAGGTGGCAAGGAAATACGAATGCGTACAATCTGGTGTCTGCGTATGATGCACGTTTGCAGATTTTCCTGGACACTCTGTACTACCAGCTTATGCAGGCGGGATCTCCCTATCGTCAGTTTGCTCTTGACTTTGTGTGGAGTGGATCTGAGTTGAAGACATACCGCATGCGCTTGCTACCAAAGTACATGGCTCGATCGGAGCAGAGGGCCTTCTGGATGCAACAGCTTAGACACGACTGTGATGCAATGATAGATCCGAAGGCACAGTTAGACAGCATGCTAAAGGAGATGGAACAGCAAGAACTCTCAAACGACCCAGACGTCCTCTACGAGCAACTGCAAATGCAGCGAGATCTCGAAATGTTGAAAAATGTACCCATTGCGCCCCTCAAGATTGCGTCCTATACCTACATGATGGTGTTCTATGAGAGTGATCTGGGCATCCTTAGCTCCGTCCTCATCAACATGTTGTCTGCAGGGGTGGCAATGTTGCTGGTGAGCGACGGCCAAGGCTTTTACTTGAACGCATAAGCTGTGGATGCAAGCTCTCAACAGGCAGCAAGCAGCAGGGATTATGCTCTTGTGTGTAGTCTCTGGTATTTTTACATCCGAATCAAGCATCTTCTATTGAGATGTAGGTGCATTCAGTCTCTACCTGCAGAGGCCTTGCTTTCTGTTTGTGTATTTGGTGGTTAGGTGGCATTTATTCTTATTCCAGAGCTCAGCGCAGGTCTTCTTGTGATTCTGATGATTTGCCTCATCGACTTGGCGCTCTTCGGCTTCATGTATTTCTGGCACGTAAGTCGAGTATACAACAGTAAAATTAGTAGAAGAAGGTTCAACACGAGTTGACTGGCTGGCCGCTACGGGAAAGAGTAGAGAACGCACTAGTGCGCGTCCTTATGTTCTTTGACTTTTCATCTCCTGTTGCGGCTGCTGCTGGGGTTGCTGCTGGTGTTGCTACCCCTCATCAGCACGCAGCGCCATTGAGACCAATAAGAAAGCGATGTCCAGATAGGCAAACATCGGAAACGAGGTATTATGATCGCCTTGTCACCATCAGGATTTGCAAGTATAATGTGTAGTGCATACAAAATAAGCGTTTTCATATACAGTATTTGTGTATACTGTGTCTACGGCTCTGCGTAGGTGAAGCTACACATGGTGTCGACGATTGCGCTGGTCATTTCAATTGGATTTGCAGTGGACTACTCAGCTCACATGTGTCACTGCTTCACCCACTGTCTAGGGAAGACTCGCGACCAAAGGCACGTCAACACTGCGACACCCCAGCAGCATTCTAAAAATTTTTTTTCATATTCGCCAGCAACATAGAACCCTTCACAAAA
>NW_013569917.1:9917-11154 GCF_000499745.2 Eimeria mitis | reverse complement strand
CCTAAACCCTAAACCCTAAACCCTAAACCCTAAACCCTAAACCCTAAATTTTAAGGATTAAACCCTAGACCCCGATTCTAGGCTTCAAACCCTAATCTCAAGCTTTAGGTATCTCAAGGCATCTCAGCTCAGCAATAGGGGGAAAGCATGCGGCCAGCCTACACTTAACTTCTAGGGTTTAGGGTTTAGGGTTTAGGGTTTAGGGTTTAGGGTTGTTGCTGCTGTGCTGCAGGATATGTGCGAATACGTGGGGAGCACAGAATTCCTCAAGGCGGCTCACCAGCGGGTGTTGGAGGCAAGCCAAACCCTAAACCCTAAACCCTAAACCCTAAACCCTGAACATCAAACCCCATCTCTCATAAGCTTGCTTGGCACATTAAAGATACTTAGGGTTTAGGGTTTAGGGTTTAGGGTTTAGGGTTTTTGTGGCTGCAGGAGTTCGAGGCAAATAAGGAGGAGATGAACTACACGGTCCCCGCCAGCTCTTCTTTCATTGCTTCATATTACCCTGGCAAGGATCCTCATACATAGCTGCTTTCTAGGGTTTAGGGTTTAGGGTTTAGGGTTTAGGGTTTAGGGTTTGTTCCGCTCTGCTGCAGGCCTGCTGCTGTACATACACCGCAGCGTGCAGCAGGCGGCAGAGAAGATCCCTCCTACAGATGCATTTCACTATGCCTTCATTGACGGGGATTATGTAAACCCTAAACCCTAAACCCTCAACCCAAACCCTCGCCCTCTTACCCCAAACCCTAAACCCTAAACCCTAAACCCTAAACTCTTCACATTGCCGCGCTCTGCTGTCCGCTTCAGGCCGTCTTTCAGAACTCGACGGACAGCTTCTTTAGTTGGAGTGGTAACTCATTAACCCTAGGGTTTAGGGTTTAGGGTTTAGGGTTTGGGGTTTAGGGTTTAGGGTTTAGGGTTTAGGGTTTACAATGCAGGGTTTGCTCTGTGCAGCAATTTCGTACTTGGTGGGAAGTGAAACCCCTTGACTCCCTCGTAGCTGAACCCATAAACCCTAAACCCTAAACCCTACACTCTAGGCTCTAAACCCTAAACCCTAAACCCTAAACCCTAGGTTTGTGAGCAGACATGGAAAACCCCCATCGGCAGCTGCACTGGTATCGGTGGAATGCTGCGCGAGCCCTCGCTGCAGATATTTCGAAGCATCTCCACCACTTCACCCCGGCCCGTAAACCCTAAACCCTAAACCCTAAACCCTAAACCCTAAACCCTA
>NW_013569917.1:7562-7800 GCF_000499745.2 Eimeria mitis | reverse complement strand
AGCTTCCAATGTGAACTCTTTCGCCTAAACCAGATCCTCAAGTGACGCTGCACTGCTGCTGCTGCTGCTGCTGCTGCTGCTGCTGCTGCTGCTGCTGCTGCTGGTGCTACTGCTGCAACAGCTGCTGCTGCTGGTGCTACTGCTGCTGCTCGTGCTACTGCTGCTGCTGCTGCTGTGACTGCTGATGCTACTGCCAAGGTTGCTGCCGGTGGTGGTGGCGGTGGTGGTGCTCCTGCTG
>NW_013569917.1:6834-7462 GCF_000499745.2 Eimeria mitis | reverse complement strand
TCGTTGCTGTGGGTGTTTGCAGAGACGGCGTGGAAAACACGCTTCTACTGATGGATGATTTCGTGAGTTTCCTACGCTTGGAGCCGGGGGTTTAGGGTTTAGGGTTTAGGGTTTAGGGTTTAGGGTTTGCTTTTGTGGTGGTTGCTTCAGGGTGCAGGCACAAGACATCGTGAGGAAGCCCCAAGCATAACACAAACCCTAAACCCTTGCTTCGCTGCCTACACTGCATAGAAACTACAGAGCTCTCTCCTAGGGTTTAGGGTTTAGGGTTTAGGGTTTAGGGTTTGGCTTCGCAGCGGATGGGCAGGGGCTGCTGTACGGGACTCTGAAGATGTGTGTGCTTCAGTCCAAGTGTTTACAGGTAAACCCTAAACCCTAAACCCTAAACCCTAAACCCCAGCCCCCAAACCCTAAACCCTAAACCCTAAACCCTAAACCCTTTTTTTTTTTTCTTAGGGAATCTGGACAATAAGCTCCGCGCATGCAGTGCTAGCACACAGGCTGGAGGCCCTCAACAGCCAGACGGGGTTGGTGCTGCTGCAGCATCTTGCTGCTGCTAGGCAGCAGCAGCAGACAGCAGCACTAGCAGGGGCCCTTCAGGGGTGTTTCTCCAGAGTTGTACCCCTCT
>NW_013569917.1:6458-6734 GCF_000499745.2 Eimeria mitis | reverse complement strand
CTAAACCCTAGGAGAGAGCTCTGTAGTTTCTATGCAGTGTAGGCAGCGAAGCAAGGGTTTAGGGTTTGTGCTATGCTTGGGGCTTCCTCACGATGTCTTGTGCCTGCACCCTGAAGCAACCACCACAAAAGAAAACCCTAAACCCTAAACCCTAAAGCCTAAACCCTAAACCCTAAACCCCCGACTCCAAGCGTAGAAAACTCACGAAATCATCCATCAGTAGAAGCGTGTTTTCCACGCCGTCTCTGCAAACACCCACAGCAACGACTGATAAGG
>NW_013569917.1:4637-6358 GCF_000499745.2 Eimeria mitis | reverse complement strand
AGGGTTTAGGGTTTAGGGTCTAGGGTTTAGGGTTTAGGGTCTAGGGTTTAGGGTTTAGGGTTTAGGGTTTTGTGCTGCCGGTGCTGCTGCAGGATTACAAGGAGACCCTCCCAGCCTCAGCGCAGTGCATGCAGACATTCTGCCCCGTAGTAAGTCTAGGGTTTTAGGGGATAGAGGGTTTTGCTTTTATATAAACTAAACCCTAAACCCTAAACCCTAAACCCTAAACCCTAAACCCTCGCGCGGAGCGACTGAGCTTGCAGGAGTTTTTGCGAGGGCTGCGGCGGCCTTTAGCAGTATTTCAATGCAACGCCCCATTGATGAAGAAGACGATGAGGCAAGGCTAGGGTTTAGGGTTTAGGGTTTAGGGTTTAGGGTTTAGGGTTTTGAGTACGCTTAAGGATTTTATTTTTTGCTGCAGCAGCACTCAGGGAGGATGGGGTACAGAGATGGGGGCCCATTCGATTGTTCCCATTGCTCTTGCTGCTGCGTTTGCTGTGCTGCTGCTGCTGCTGCTGCTGCTGCTGCTGCTGCTGCTGCTGCTGCTGCTGCTGCTGCTGCTGCTGCAGGGGTGTGTGTGGACAGTGGGCCCTCCAGCGCCTCAGGAGCTGCAGGAGAAGTTGTTTTTTGAGTTGCTGCAGGTTGCAGCAGCAGCAGAAACTTCTGCTGCTCAGCCAGCAGCAAACATCTGCTGCACCGTGCAGCTGCTGTCTGCTGCACTGAGGAGACTGCGGGGCCTCGGCAGGCTATGCATGCGGGCCCCACGCTCCTTAGAATCCTAAACCCTAAACCCTAAACCCTAAACCCTAGCTAAACCCTAAACCCTAAACCCTAGGTGCTTGCATAGGTATCAACGAAGAGAGAAAGAGACAACAAGGCAGGGGAGGGGACAAACCCTTGTATCTGCTGTTGGGGATCGATGGTTGAGGGCTGGGAGGAGACGATCCCAGAGGAGACAGCTCCCCTGAGTCTCCAGTATATAAAATATAAAAATATTTACTTATATGGCGTTTGTCTCTGTATGAGCCTCTGCTCTTAATGCTTATACAGCACCACTTAGTACATTAACACCTGCCTCACTAGCAGCAGCAGCAGCAACAATAGCAGCAGCAGCAGCAGCAGCAGCAGCAGCAGCAGCAGCAGCAGCAGCAGCAGCACGAGTTTGCAGCTCGCCTAGTAAAAGGGTTACCTGGGTGTCTCCTTGTCTCCTTATCTGCCTCCAAGCCTCAATGAGGCCCTTCTGTGTCGCTCTTGGGAGGTCTCTGCTTACGCGCAGCTAGCTGCAGCTAGCTGCTGGTAAGCAGGCAGCCTCAAGGAGACAGTTGTTAGGAGACAGTATCGAGGAGACTGTCTCCAGGAGACAGCTCGGGGGGGGGAAAGCTACAGGGAGACTGTCTCCAGGAGAACGTCTCCAGGAGACTGTCTCCGCGAGACACTGCTGAGGAGACAGTCAGACAGAGGAGACAGTGCTGAGGAGACAGTGCTGAGGAGACAGTCTCCAAGAGACAGTGTCGAGGAGACAGTCTCCAGGAGGCAGTCTCCAGGAGACAGTGCCGAGGAGACAGTGCTGAGGAGACAGTGCGGAGGAGACAGTCTCCGCGGAACAGTGCAGTGGAGGAGACAGTCCCCTTCATACTGTCTCCTGGAGACAGTCTCCAGGAGACAGTATAAAGGGGACAGTCTTGGGGAGACGCGGGGCTCCATGTTGCTGTCTCCTTACG
>NW_013569917.1:2709-4537 GCF_000499745.2 Eimeria mitis | reverse complement strand
GCCGAGGAGACAGTGCTGAGGAGACAGTCTCCAAGAGACAGTGCCGAGGAGACAGTGCTGAGGAGACAGTGCTGAGGAGACAGTGCTGAGGAGACAGTCTCCGCGGAACAGTGCAGTGGAGGAGACAGTCCCCTTCATACTGTCTCCTGGAGACAGTCTCCAGGAGACAGTATAAAGGGGACAGTCTGGGGGAGACGCGGGGCTCCAGGTTGCTGTCTCCTTACAATTTGTTTTATTGTGAAATAGAGAAAAAAATAAATTAAAAAGAAAAAAAATAAAATATATATTTACTATAAACATGAAACAGAGAAAATATAACAACAAAAAACACCCCCAGGCTGTATACAGAGCCATGCGTGGGGCCCGCAGGGGACCTCCATGCCTCCCCAGTAGGAGCTGAGCCCCCTATAAAGAATAAAATATTATATTTATTGTAAGGTTTTTATTATTTGTATTTTTTTATAGTTTTATAAAAATATAAACTCCTTTCTAGGGACTCACCGCACCGCGATGAGCTGTGCATACACCGCAACAACATATGCAACAGCATGGCCGGTGCGGGCCCGGTAGAGTTATTTCCTTTTCTGTTTATATAAACAAATAAAAAATAATATTAATTAATATAATTATATTTAAATTGTTTTTATATATTTATATCTATAAAAGTTTCTGCTGCTGCGGTGTTGTGCTCGGGGTGAGGTCGCTCCCTCGTCTCCCGGGGCAGACACAGCAGGGGCCTGCCTGTGCGTNGGTGTTGTGCTCGGGGTGAGGTCGCTCCCTCGTCTCCCGGGGCAGACACAGCAGGGGCCTGCCTGTGCGTCTCCATGTACAGGTGTATGCATCTTTGGTGTATAAAAGTAAATTAAATTATAATTTTAATTTATTTAATATATTTATATTTATATTTACAATATATTTACCTATATATTCTCTTTTTTTCTCCTCACTTACACCCCCTGTGGGGGCCACTGCTGGGGTGTATGTACGACGCAGCAACGGGCCTGGTCTCTGCTGGTTCGATGCAGGGGGTATCGGGGCTGCAGTTTGGGCGTTGATGATATATATTTGTTTATTTTTATTTTATTTTCTTTTTTATTTTTTATTTTAATCTTTATTTATCCACAGAAACTCCTCTGCTGCTGCTTGCTGCTCCAGTGACGCGCCAGCAGTGTGTGGGACCAGAGCATCGGTCGCAGCAGCAGCAGCAGCAGCAGCAGCAACAGCAGCAGCACCAGCTGTTGCTGCTGAATAGGGATCCCCATAGAAATTATTTATTTCTCCGTATTTGGCTACAAGACATCTTCCTAGCTGCTGCTGCTGCTGCTGCTGCTGCTGCACGCGCCCCTCACACAATCGAAGTGGGCTAGTGAGGGGTGGCCCGTAACGAGCAGCAGCAGCAGCAGCAGCAGCAGCAGCAGCAGCAGCAGGTGGAGGCCCCTGGGTGCAGGATATTTTGCTGCTGCTTTTCCGCCTGCTGCTGTGGGGGGGGGACAGACCCAAACAACAGGTCGCCTGTCTCCGTTGGCCCCCGGTGCACGCCCCTTACAGCAGCAGCAGCAGCAGCAGCAGCAGCAGCAGCTGCAGCAAGAACTGCCGCATTTGCTGCAGCTCTGCTGCAGCAGAGGAGGACTCAGCCTGTCCCCTCTGCGGCGCCTGTCTCCTCCTAGCAGCATCAACTGTCTCCTCCCCATCACCATGGAGCTTCTCTATGACAACCCCTATGCTGCTGCAGATGGGGGACTAGGTGGCGGTGCAGCAGCAGCAGCAGCAGCAGCAGCAGCAGGAGCAGCAGGAGGAAGAGAAGCAGCAGCAGAGTTTCTAGATGGTC
>NW_013569917.1:1867-2609 GCF_000499745.2 Eimeria mitis | reverse complement strand
GCAGCAGCAGCAGCAGCAGCTGCAGCAAGAACTGCCGCATTTGCTGCAGCTCTGCTGCAGCAGAGGAGGATTCAGCCTGTCCCCTCTGCAGCGCCTGTCTCCTCCTAGCAGCAGCAACTGTCTCCTCCCCATCACCATGGAGCTTCTCTATGACAACCCCTATGCTGCTGCAGATGGGGGACTAGGTGGCGGTGCAGCAGCAGCAGCAGCAGCAGCAGCAGCAGCAGGAGCAGCAGGAGGAGAAGCAGCAGCAGAGTTTGTAGATGGTGCTGTGCAGGTGCATGCAGGTGTGGGGAGACGTATAGGAAGGGGGGCCATTGGTTCTTCTGGTGGTGTGGTCTGGTTTTGTGCTGCTGCTGCTGCAGTTGCTGTGCTGCTGCTGCTGCTGCGCTGCTGGAGTTCTCTATCAATACAGAGACAGAGACAAATATATACAGGGAGATATCTTGCTGCTGAGGAGGAGGAGACAGAATGCGAGACAGAAAACAACAACCCAGGAGACACACACACCGGGCGGGGCCGGGATCGGGATCGTGGTGGTGGTGGTGGGGATCGGGATCGTGTTGATGGCGGTGGAGGTGGAGATGATGGAGACACTGGGGACGGGGATCGAGATGATGGGGATCGGGATCGATATGCAGGTGAAGGGGATCGAGGTGGAGATGAAGGGGATCGAGATAAAGGGGACGGGGATCGAGATAAAGGGGACGGGGATCGAGAGGAAGGGGACGGGGATCGAGAC
>NW_013569917.1:0-1767 GCF_000499745.2 Eimeria mitis | reverse complement strand
GATGGAGACACTGGGGACGGGGATCGAGATGATGGGGATCGGGATCGATATGCAGGTGAAGGGGATCGAGATGGAGACGCCGGGGACGGGGATCGATATGGAGATGATGGGGATCGAGAAGGAGACGCCGGGGCCGGGGATCGAGATGGAGATGAAGGGGACGGGGATCGAGAGGAAGGGGACGGGGATCGAGATGGAGATGCTGGGGATCGAGATGCAGGTGAAGGGGATCGAGAAGGAGACGCCGATGGAGACGGGGATCGAGATGGAGATGCTGGGGATCGAGATGGAGATGCTGGGGATCGAGGTGGAGATGCCGGGGATCGAGATGGAGATGAAGGGGATCGAGAAGGAGACGCTGGGGCCGGGGATCGATATGGAGATGCCGGGGATCGAGATGGAGACGGTGGGGCCGGGGATCGAGATGGAGAAGAAGGGGATCGAGGTGGAGATGAAGGGGATCGAGATGGAGATGCCGGGGATCGAGATGGAGACGATGGGGATCGGGATGGAGATGTAGATGGGGGGGATGAAGGTAGCGGTGGAGAAGAAGGGGATCGAGACGCCGATGGAGACGGGGATCGATATGGAGACGCAGGAGACGGGGATCGAGGTGAAGGGGATCGGGATCGAGATGGAGATGCTGGGGATCGAGATGGAGACGACAGGGATCGAGATGGAGATGCTGCTGGAGGCGGGGATCGAGATGGAGATGAAGGGGATCGAGATGGAGATGAAGGGGATCGAGATGGAGATGCTGGGGATCGAAATGGAGACGACAGGGATCGAGATACAGGTGAAGGGGATGGAGATGGAGATGAAGGAGACGGGGATCGAGATGGAGATGGAGACGCGGGAGACGGGGATCGAGATGGAGAAGGGGAGGAGGATGGGGATCGAGTTGGGGATCGGGCTGGTGATGGGGATGGTGATGGAGATGGAGAAAGTAAAGAGACAGAGACAGTTGATGGAGAAGGAAAAGAGACAGAGACAGAAGATGGAGAAAGTAAAGAGACAGCAGATGGAGAAGATAAAGAGACAGAGACAGCAGATGGAGAAAGTAAAGAAACGGAGACAGTTGATGGAGAAAGTAAAGAGCCAGAAGATGGAGAAGATAAAGAAACGGAGACAGCAGAAGAAGGTGAAGAGGCGGAGACAGTAGATGGAGAAAGTAAAGAGACAGAGACAGCAGATGGAGAAAGTAAAGAAACAGAGACAGCAGATGGTGAAGGTAAAGAGACAGAGACAGCAGATGGAGAAAGTAAAGAAACGGAGACAGTTGATGGAGAAGGTAAGGAGACAGAAGATGGAGAAGATAAAGAAACGGAGACAGCAGAAGAAGGTGAAGAGACGGAGACAGTCGATGGAGAAAGTAAAGAGACAGAGACAGCAGATGGAGAAAGTAAAGAGACGGAGACAGCAGATGGAGAAAGTAAAGAGACAGAAGATGAAGGTGAAAAGACAGAGACAGCAGAAGGAGAAGGTAAAGAGACAGAGACAGCAGAAGGAGAAGGTAAAGAAACGGAGACAGCAGAAGGAGAAAGTAAAGAAACGGAGACAGCAGAAGGAGAAGGTGAAGAGACGGAGACAGTAGATGGAGAAGGTAAAGAGACAGAGACAGAGACAGAGACAGAGACAGCAGAAGGAGAAAGTAAGGAGACAGTAGATGGAGAAGGTAAAGAGACAGAGACAGCAGGAGGGTCTGAGTCTGGGGATCGTGTTGTGGGGTCGTCTCCAGCAGCTGGGGATCGTGTTGCTCTGTTCCGG
>NW_013569916.1:31326-33521 GCF_000499745.2 Eimeria mitis | reverse complement strand
TGCTTTTGCTGCTGCTGAGCACTGCAGCAGCAACTCGTTTGGTGGGGGGGGTATCCGAGTCAGCAGCAGCTGTGCATCTCTCCTCCTTTGACGGACTCTTCTCAACAGTTTCACTCTACGCCAAACCAGCAGCAGCAGCAGCAGCTGCAGCAGCAGCAGCAGCAGCAGCAGCAGCTGTGCTTGACCCCGTATGACTTCGTTGTCTCATGTAGCCCGCAGCAAGACACCCAGCAGTCTCCGCATCAATTCGAGCAGCGGCTGCAGCAGCAGCGGCAGCAGCAGCAGCAGCAGCAGCAGCAGCAGCGAGCTACGCTGCCTCAGCAGCAGCAGCAGCAGCAGCAGCAGCGGCAGCAGCAGCAGCAGCAGCAGCACAGGTTCCGCTCCTCTGAGGTCCCTTCATCGAACCCCCAGACGGCGCAGCGTGTGCGGGTAGCGGCGCGCTCTGCCATACAGCAGGTGCAGCAGCAGCAGCAGCAGCAGCAGCAGCAGCAGCAACAGCAGCAGCAGCAGCAGCAGCAAAATGTATCGTACAGACGGTCGTCCGTGGGCTGGCTGCAGGGTCTGCTGCTGCAGCAGCAGAGCCCCACCCTAAACCGGCATGTGAAGGCAGCAGCAGCAACTGCTGCAGCAGCAACTGCTGCAGCAGCAACTGCTGCAGCAGCAAGAGCAACACCACCGCCAACTGCAGTAGCAGCAGCTGCTGCAGCAGCGAATGGAGCTGCAGCTGCAGCAGCAGCGCCAGCAACTGCTGCAGCAGCAGCAGCATCGCCGCCAGCAGCAGCAGCAGCTGCAGCAAAAGCTGCAGTACCACAGCGAGCTGCTGCTGCTGCAGCACGAGCTGCAGCAGCTGTTGCAGCAGCAGGGGAGGCAATCAGGCCGGCAGCAGCAGCAGCAGCAGCTGCTGCTGTGCCTGCTGCTGCCACGCATGCAGGTGTAGCAGCAAAGCCAGCAGCAGCAGCAGTAGTACCAGCAGCAACAGCAGCTCAGTCAGAAGCAGCAGCTGCAGCTGCTGCTGCAGTGCGTGTTGCAGATGCTGCAGCAGCAGCAGCAGCAGCTATTGCAGCAGAACCTGCTGATGTTAATGGTAGTGGTGGTGTTGCTGCTACAGCTGCAGCAGCAGCAGCAGCTGCTGCTGCTGCTGCCGTTACAGACGAGGGCGCGGCTGCTGTCTGCCGCAGCAGCATGGAATACCACAACAAGCGCAGCAGCAAAATCAGCAAGCACAGCAGCAGCAAGAGCAGCAGCAGCAGCAGCAAGAGCGGCAGCAGTAAGAGTGGCAGCAGCAAGAACAGCAGCAACAGTAGCAGGGGCAGCAGCAGCAACAGCAGCACCCGATACCCTTCCAGTAGCAAGACAAGTACTAGCAGCAGCAGAAGCAGCAGTAGCAGCAGCAGTAAGAGCAGCAGCAGCAGCAGCAGCAGCAGCAGCAGCAGCAGCAGCAGCAGCAGCAGCTGCAGCACGCCACCCCGTTGTGACGCCTTGAATGATAGCCAGCGGCAAACAGCAGCTGCCACATCAGCAGCAACAGTAGCAGCAGCAGGACAAACGCCTCCTGCTGCTGCTGCTGCTGCTGCTGCTGCTGCTGCTGCTGCTGCTGTATCCGTAGCTCAGGGAGCGCCTACAGTAGCAGTATGCCGCCACACGCAAACTCAGCAACCACAGCAGCAGCAACAGCAACCGCAGCAGCAGCAACAGCAGCAGCAGCAGCAGCAGCAGCAAGTTGTTAAACGAATGGATGAGCCGGTAGTTGCCAGGGAGCTGTATGAATTGCAGCAGCAGCAGCAGCAGCAGCAGAAAGAGCAGCAAAGTCAGCTTCTCTTACAAGAATCCCTTCAGCAGCAGCAGCAGCAGCAGCAGCAGCGGATTATGCACCCGTCAGTGGAGCAACAGCAGGAGCAGCGGCGGCAGCAGCAGCAGCAGCAACAGCAACAGAAGCAGCAGCAGCACCGGCAGCCTCAAGACCAGCCGCAAGAGGTGCAGCAGGTGCAGCAGTTGCAGCAGCAGCAGCAGCAGCCAGAGTGCCGACCATCAAGCAGGGAGCTGCCCAAGCGACAGCAGCAGCAGCAGCAGCCGCAGCAGCAGCAGCAGCAGCACCCGCCGCAGCAGCAGCAGCGCAAGAAAAAGCAGCAGCTACAGGCCTCAGATGAAGCCTCAACAATGGGAGCTAATTCTGCTGCTGCTGCTGCCGCTGCTGC
>NW_013569916.1:30983-31226 GCF_000499745.2 Eimeria mitis | reverse complement strand
GCAGATGCTGCAGCAGCAGCAGCAGCAGCTATTGCAGCAGAACCTGCTGATGTTAATGGTAGTGGTGGTGCTGCTGCTACAGCTGCAGCAGCAGCAGCAGCTGCTGCTGCTGCTGCAGTTACAGACGAGGGCGCGGCTGCTGTCTGCCGCAGCAGCATGGAATACCACAACAAGCGCAACAGCAAAAGCAGCAAGCACAGCAGCAGCAAGAGCAGCAGCAGCAGCAGCAAGAGCGGCAGCAGC
>NW_013569916.1:29088-29383 GCF_000499745.2 Eimeria mitis | reverse complement strand
TGCTGCTGCTGGAGCTGTTGCAGCAGCAGACGCAACAACAGTAGCTGCATCAGCAACTGCAGCAGCAGCAACAGCAGCAGCAGCGGCTACTCCTGCTGCTGCTTCTGGGGAGCCGTTAGCAGCAAAACGCTCTTCAAGAGCTGCCCGAGCTGCAACGCCTGCTGCTGCTGCTGCTGCTGCTGCTGTTGCTGCTGCTGCTGCTGCTGAAGCCACCAACGTAGATGGGGCAGAGCAGCGACTGCCGGCAGACACACCCGGTGCTGAAGACATACCAGCAGCAACAGCAGCAGCAGCA
>NW_013569916.1:28389-28988 GCF_000499745.2 Eimeria mitis | reverse complement strand
TGCTGGAGCTGTTGCAGCAGCAGACGCAACAACAGTAGCTGCATCAGCAACTGCAGCAGCAGCAGCAGCAACTGAAGTAGCAGAAACTGCGGAAGCGGCAGCAGCAGAAACAGCAGCACTACAGCCACGAACAACTGCTGCACAAGCATCCGTAGCAACCGCAGCAGCACCGGCAGCAGCTGCTGCAGCACAAGCAGCTGCAGCGCAAGCTGATGGAATCGTAGCAGCAGCAGCAGCAGCAGCGGATGCAGCAGCAGCAGCAGCGGATGCAGCAGCAGCAGAAGCAGAGCAAGGGTCGGGGACTGGACCAGTATTTGCTGCAGCAGCAACAGCAGCAGCAGCAGCAACAGCAACAGTAACAGCCACAGAAAGAAACCGAGACGCAGCCGCAGAAGCTACAGCAGCAGCAGATGCAGCAGCAGCAGATAAAGGAGAACGCGCGGCAGCAGCAGCCTGCAGAGACACCGCAGCAGCAGCAACAACTGCAGCAGCAGCAACAACTGCAGCAGCAGCAACCGCCGCAGCAACAGATGTAGCAGCGGCAGCAGCCGTAGCAGCAGTAGCCGCAGCAGCAGATACAGATGCAGCAGGAAGCGCTG
>NW_013569916.1:28060-28289 GCF_000499745.2 Eimeria mitis | reverse complement strand
AGAGCAGCAGCAGCAGCAGCAGCAGCAGCAGCTGTTGGTGCTGCTGCTATCAGCGACTTCAGTGCTGATATGGACAAGCACCAGCCAATGCAGCAGCAGCAAATGCAGCAGCAGCAGCAGCAGCAGCAGCAAATGCAGCAACAGGAAGGAGAGCAGCAGCAGCACGAATGCCAGCAGCAGCAGCAGCAGCAGCAGCCACACCGACGGCAGCAGCAGAAAACCTCTCACT
>NW_013569916.1:26123-26474 GCF_000499745.2 Eimeria mitis | reverse complement strand
GCAAAGATGCTGCAGCAGCAGAACCCAATGCTGCAGCGGCAGCTGTACCAGCAGCAGCAGCAGCAGCAGCAGCTGCTGCTGCTGCTGCTGCTGCAGAGCGTCCGCGGAAGCGAGGCCGCTGCGCCCCCTTAAAGCCGCCATCCCCTACAGCAGCAGCAGCAGCAGCTGCTGCTGCTGCTGCTGCTACTGATGCAGTTCCTAAAACTCCTGTAGCAACTGCACCTGCAGCATCCACCTCGGCGCCTGCTGCTGCTGCTGCTGCTGCTGCTGCAGCTGCTGCTGCTGCTTCTGAACGGTGGCCAAAGCCACTGTACAGCAGCAGCAGCAGCGCGGGAGCCCGGCGGAATCGCA
>NW_013569916.1:25753-26023 GCF_000499745.2 Eimeria mitis | reverse complement strand
GAAGGCCCTTCTGCACAGGAAGAGGCGGGTGCAGCAGCCAGCTCTTGTAGCAGCAGCAGCAGCAGCAGCAGCACCAGCAACGCGAAGAAGCGAGGGGGCGAAGGCAAAGATGCTGCAGCAGCAGAACCCAATGCTGCAGCGGCAGCTGTACCAGCAGCAGCAGCAGCAGCAGCTGCTGCTGCTGCTGCTGCTGCTGCAGAGCGTCCGCGGAAGCGAGGCCGCTGCGCCCCCTTAAAGCCGCCTTCCCCTACAGCAGCAGCAGCAGCAGCA
>NW_013569916.1:23620-25722 GCF_000499745.2 Eimeria mitis | reverse complement strand
GCAGCAGCAGCAGCAGCAGCAGCAGCAGCCGTTTCTCACGTTTTGTAGCTTCTTTGGATCAGCAGCAGCGGCAGCAGCAGCAGTTGCTGCTGCAGCAGAAAACTCCGCAGCAGCAGCGGCAGCACGAGCAGTCGCAGCAAGAGCATTATCGTCAACGGCAGCAGCAGCAGCAACACCAGCCCCAGCAGCAGCAGCAGCAGCAGCAGCAGCAGCAGCGAGCAGCAAACGCATCCAGGAGCGCTTCAGACTATAGAGGGGGGCCCAAGTTGCTGCTGTCTTCTTCTGCTGCTGCCCTAGAAGCAGCAGCATCTCCCTTCTATTCAAGTGCTGCTGCATCAGCAGCAGCAGCAGCAGCTGCTGCTGCTGCAGCAGGAGAAACAGGAACCTCGGAGTCGTTGCTGATGCGTCGCCGCGCTGCTCCGCTTGTAAACCCACGACCGCAGCAGCACCTGCTGCTGCAGCAGCAGCAGCAGCAGCAGCAGCAGCAGCAGCATTCAAGGCCTGCCCACAGTGACGGGCCCATGCGTGCTGCTGCAGCACTGCAGCAGCAGCACCTGAAGCTGCCTCGTTCTGCGGCTGCGAAGCATCCTCTGCAGCTGCAGCAGCAGCAAATGCAGCAGCACCAACAGCAGCAGCAGCAGCAGCAGCAGCAGCAGCAGCAGCAGCGGCTGGAATGGTGGATGGGTGTGGGGTGGCTCACTGTGAAGAGCACGCGGCTCGGCCAGGGGACCTTCGGCAGCGTCTACGAAGCAGAGTGGCGGAGAGAGACGCAGCAGCGGCAGCAGCTGCTGCTGCAGCAGCAGCAACAGCAGCAGCAGCAGCTGCTGCTGCAGCAGCAAAGCCTGGAGCTGCAACAGAAGAATGATACACCCAACCTACAGTGGAAACAGCAGCAGCAGCAGCAGCAGCAGCAACAGCAGCAGCAGTCTCCAACTAAGCGGAGAGGCCCTCGGGCCAAGCGATCTGCAGCAGCGTCTCCGTGCAGCAGCAGCAGCAGCAGCAACAGCAGCAGCTGCAGCAGTAAGAGTAGTAGCAGTAGCAGCAGCAGCAGCAGCAGCAGCAGCAACAGCAGCACTGTAAGCAGCGTAACAACGCTTGCACCGAGCAGCAGCAGCAGCACCACCGCGAGCAGCAGCAGCAGCAGCACTCCCTCCACCACCTCCACCTCCACCAGCAGCAGCAGCAGCAGCAGCAGCAGCAGCAGCAGCAGCAGCAGCAGCAGCTGCAGCAGCTGCGTGTCTGTGGGTGTGTGTGCTCTTGCACTAAAAGAGTATAAGACAATGTCTGCTGCTCCTTTTCAGTTTCTTAGAGAAGAAGCTCTGATGCAGCACTACAACCCCCACGTCATCAGGCCCATAGCAACCCGCAGCTACCGCGAGCAGCAGCACCAGCAGCAGCAGCAGCAGCAGCAGCAGCAGCAGCAGCAGGGGACAAGCCGAGTGTTTCAGCTGCTCATGCCTAGAGCTCTCGGGGACCTTCAGGTCCTCCTCAGAAGACTCATCGTTCGCAGAGCCAAAGTTAAACTCGTGCTTGGCTGGCATGCAGCACAGCAGCAGCAGCAGCAGCAGCAGCAGCAGCACCAGCAGCAGCAGCAAGAGGAGCAGCAAGGGGAGACGATGCGGAGCGCTGCTGCAGCCTCTGTTAGGGCCAAGTCTGAGAGTTTTTCTACAGAAGCAGCAGCAGCAGAAGCCACAGCAGCAACTGCAGCAGCAGCAGCAGCAGCAGCAGACGCATCAGGGAACACAGCAGCAGCAGCAGCAGCAGCAGCAGCAGCAGCAGGAGCCATTCATGCTGCAGCCACTGCAGCATCTGCATCCGTATGCGTCAGTTCCATCAGCGCCACCACCACCATCAGCAGCAGCAGCAGCAGCAGCAGCAGCAAGACCACCAGCAGCAGCAAGAGCACCAACACCAACACCAGCAGCAGCAGCAGCAGCAGCAGCAGCAGCAGCAGCAGCAGCAGCAAGAGGAGTTTGCCTGGCTTGGATAAACTATGGAGAGCGTACGGCTCCGTGGGGCCCTGCGGCTTAACTGAGTTCGAAGCAAAATTTATAGCAGCACAGCTGCTGCAGGGTGGGGCCTTTCTTCACTTCTGCTGCTCA
>NW_013569916.1:23135-23520 GCF_000499745.2 Eimeria mitis | reverse complement strand
GAGCCAAAGTTAAACTCGTGCTTGGCTGGCATGCAGCACAGCAGCAGCAGCAGCAGCAGCAGCAGCAGCAGCAGCAAGAGGAGCAGCAAGGGGAGACGATGCGGACCGCTGCTGCAGCCTCTGTTAAGGCCAAGTCTGAGAGTTCTTCTACAGGAGAAGCAGCAGCAGAAGCCACAGCAGCAACTGCAGCAGCAGCAGCAGCAGCAGCAGCAGACGTATCAGGGAACAAAACAGCAGCAGCAGCAGCAGCAGCAGCAGCAGGATCCATTCATGCTGCAGCCACTGCAGCATCTGCAGCCGGATGCAGCAGTTCCATCGGCACCGCCACAATCAGCAGCAGCAGCAGCAAGACCACCAGCAGCAGCAAGAACACCAACACCAACAC
>NW_013569916.1:22782-23035 GCF_000499745.2 Eimeria mitis | reverse complement strand
TACTCCTGCTGCTGCTGCTCCTGCTCCTGCTGCTACTCCTGCTGCTACTCCTGCTGCTACTCCTGCTGCTGCTGCTGCTGCTGTTGCTGTTGCTGCTGCTGCAGGCGGAGGTGCTGCGGATAGTGGACGTGAAGCTTTCTAACATATTGGTGTTTGGTGCTGCTGAAGCAATAAGCTGTCCTTTGTCTTGGTTAATTTCTCTCGCTGATTTTGGCTCGGCTATCGTCAACTGCCCCAGAGATCACCTCAGGTA
>NW_013569916.1:20920-22589 GCF_000499745.2 Eimeria mitis | reverse complement strand
GGGGGGGGGAGTGGTGGTGGGGGTGCTGATGCTGCTGCTGTTGATGCTGCTGCTGCTGCTGCTGCAGCTGCTGTTGATGATGCTGCTGGTAATTATGATGATGATGCTGCTGCTGCTGCTGCTGCTGCTGTTCAGGGCGTCAACACCTTGGAAAGGAGGCCAAGAGGAGAAACGCGCCGTCTGGGAGAAGCAGGTAGGCGCAGCAGCAGCAGCAGCAGCAGCAGCACCAGCAGCAGCAGTTGCTGCAGCAGCAGTAGCAGTTGCTGCAGCAGCAATAGCAGTTGCTGCAGCAGCAGCAGCAGCTGGAGCAGAAACAGCAGCAGCAACGGCAGCAGAATGTGCCCTTCACAAAACCCTTATCTATGCTGTTCGCTTTCATCACCTGATCTCCTGCTCTTGCTGCTGCTGCTGCTGCTGCTGCTGCTGCTGCTGCTGCTGCTGCAGGTTCGTCAGCAGCTTGTGTCTTTGAATCAGGGGACGCTGTACTCCAACGCCCCTGAGGTGCTGCGGGTTGATGGGCGGGGGTTGCTGCGGCAGCAGCAAGACCCAGAGAAGGTCTTCAGCAGCAAGCGTTTGCTGCTGCGCTCCTCCTCTGCTGCTGCTGCTGCTGCTGCTGCTGCTGCTCCTGCTGCTGTTGGTACTTCAAAGGCAAAGGAGAAATATCTGGCTGGAAGAACGCACACAAGGTCTGCAGCAGCAACTGCAGCAACAGCAGCAGCAACTGCTGCTGCTGCTGCTGCACCTCGAACGCTTCATGCTGCTACTGCTGCAGCAACTGCTGCTGCTGCTGATTCAACAACAGCAGCAACTGCTGCTGCTGCTTCTGCAGCAGCTAGCGAAGCAAATAGCCGTTGCGGGCTTCCCAAGAACCCGCCCACCGGCAGTAGACCCAGCAGCAGCAGCACTCGAAGCAGCAGCAGCAGCAGCAGCAGCAGCACTCGAACCAGCAGCAGCAGCAGCAGCAGCAGCAGCAGCAGGGGCCGAGCCCACGGAGGAGAAGAAGCAGCAACGCGGCTGAAGGCGCAGCTGAGTGATGTCTGGAGCTTCGGCATCGCCATATGTGAGCTCGTCAAGGGGGGCGGTTGCTGCTGCCCCACCAGCAGCAGCAGCAGCAGCAGCAGCAGCAGCAGCAGCAGCAGCAGCAGCAGGATGTGTCCGTGCCAAACAGCAGAAGGGTCCCTTCGATTTCAAAAAGAAGAAATGAAAGCCAGACAAATCCTAGCGGAGCTCAGAGCAGCAGAGGAAAGAAAAGCAGCAGCAGCAGCAGCAGCAGCAGCAGCAGCAGCAACTGCTGCTGCTGCTGCTGCTCCTGCTGTTGGTGCTGCTGCTCCTGAAGTTGCAGCGGAAGAGGCTGAGCAGCAACCTGCTGCTGCAGTCCACCCTAATGCGACGGTTGAGGCCTCAGCAGCAACAGCAGCAGCAGCAGCTGCAGCAGCAGCAGCAGCAGCAGATGATGCATGTTGTGATGCTGTTGCGTCTCCAATAGATGGTGGTGCTGCTGCTTCTGCTGCTTCTCCTGCTGCTGCTGCTGCAAAGACAAGGAGGGGGCAGGTTGCTGCTGCTGCTGCTGGCAAACGCTGTGGCCGCAGCGCCTCTCAGCGAGGTGCTGCTGCTGCTGCTGCTGCTGCTGCTGCTAGGAAACGAAAGGCCGTGGGGTCTGCAGCAAGCT
>NW_013569916.1:18090-18366 GCF_000499745.2 Eimeria mitis | reverse complement strand
AGACAACTGCAGCAAACGTGCTCGGGAAAGTAAGATATTATAATTCTTGCTGCTGCTGCTGCTGCTGCTGTTGCTGCTGCTGCTGTTGCTGTTGCTGTTACTGTTGCTGTTGATGGGATTGTTGCTGCTGCTGCGTTGCTGCTGCTGCTGTTGCTGCTTTTCTTGTTGTTGCTGCTGTTGCTGCTGCTGCAGGTGTTGTTACGGGTGCAGAAGCTAGCTAGTGCTGCTGTTGGTGCTGCTGTTGTTGCTGCTGGGGCTGCTGATGTTCTTCTTGCC
>NW_013569916.1:17699-17990 GCF_000499745.2 Eimeria mitis | reverse complement strand
CCTGGGGCTCTTTCAGCCCCCAAGACACCGCCAGCAGCAGCAGCAGCAGCAGCAGCAGCAGCAGCAGCAGCAGCAGAAGGAGAAGGAGAAGCAGAAGAAGCAGCAAGAAGAAGAGCGGGAACACCAAGAACGGCTGCAGCAACAGGAAGGCGAGGAACACAGGCAGCAGCAACAGCAGCAGCAGCAGCAACAGCAGCAGCAGCACGAGCTGCAGCAGCTTCAAGCACGCTCGTCACTGCCACAGAAGCAGGAGCACCCAGACCAGGACCAGCAGCAGCAGCAGCAGCAGCC
>NW_013569916.1:17302-17460 GCF_000499745.2 Eimeria mitis | reverse complement strand
AGCAGCAGTTTGCTGCTCTAGAGGAAGCATGGGGGCCTGTTTGGGGTGTACATGCAGCAGCAGCAACAACTGCTGCTGCTGCTGCTGCTGCTGCTGCTGCTGCTGGGGTGTATGGGCAGGTCGATAGAAAGACACTGCGGCGGCTCGTGCTCAGCTTT
>NW_013569916.1:16928-17073 GCF_000499745.2 Eimeria mitis | reverse complement strand
GTTGCTGCTGCTGTTGCTTTTGCTGCTGCTGCTGCTGCTGCTGCAAAGGGTCCCTGATGAGGGTTGGGGGCTAAAGTATTGCTGCTGCGGTTGTCCTGGTGTGTGTTGTTGTTGCTGCTGCTGCTGCTGCTGCTGCTGCTGCAGT
>NW_013569916.1:16439-16828 GCF_000499745.2 Eimeria mitis | reverse complement strand
CCCTGATGAGGGTTGGGGGCTAAAGTATTGCTGCTGCGGTTGTCCTGGTGTGTGTTGTTGTTGCTGCTGCAGCAGCACAGCCGCTGCAGCAGCAACTTCTGGTGTCTGCTCTCTCACCTCCTTGCCTTCGAGCCGCAGCAGCGTCTTCTGCTTCCTGAGGCTCTAGGCCATCCCTGGTTCAGCCCCAACGAGCACCAGCAGCAGCAGCAGCAGCAGCAGCAGCAGCAGCAGCAAGGTGTTGGTAGAGACAGGGCACGGCCTGCGACTGCAGCAGCAGCAGGAGCAGCAGCAGGAGCAGCAGCAGGAGCAGCCGCAGCAACAGCAGCAGCTGAAGACATGAAGCCAACAGCTGTTCTCCCGCCTGCTTCCTCTCTAGGAAGCGATACCAA
>NW_013569916.1:15754-16339 GCF_000499745.2 Eimeria mitis | reverse complement strand
CCTTCGAGCCGCAGCAGCGTCTTCTGCTTCCTGAGGCTCTAGGCCATCCCTGGTTCAGCCCCAACGAGCAGCAGCAGCAGCAGCAGCAGCAGCAGCAGCAGCAGCAGCAAGGTGTTGGTAGAGACAGGGCACGACATGCGACTGCAGCAGCAGCAGCAGCAGCAGGAGCAGCAGCAGCAACAGCAGTAGCTGAAGACATGAAACCAACAGCTGTTCTCCCGCCTGCTTCCTCTCTAGGAAGCGATACCAACAGCAACCCCAACCCCAACAGCAGCAGCAGCAGCAGCAGCAGCAGCAGCAGCAGCAGCAGCAGCAGCAATGTTTTTGCCCTGATAGACAGCTTGCCTGGCTACTTGTCTTTTCATCTGCAGGCTGAGCACGACCCCACCCGCCCGCTGCGGCTTCGATACAATGCTCCCCCCAAAGGGCCCCCGCAGCAGCAGCAGCAGCAGCAGCAGCAGCAGCAGCAACTGCTGCTGCAACAGCAGCAGCAGCAGCAACAGCAGCAGAGGCAGCAGCAGCAGCAGCCAAAGAGCATTGTTGCGTTTCCGTCTGCAACACGAACCCCAACTGGCGGTGATACAT
>NW_013569916.1:15059-15130 GCF_000499745.2 Eimeria mitis | reverse complement strand
CAGCAGCAGCAACAGCAGCAGCAGCAGCAACAGCAACAGCAGCAGCAGCAGCAGCAGCAGCAGCAGCAGAG
>NW_013569916.1:13052-13692 GCF_000499745.2 Eimeria mitis | reverse complement strand
TGCGATACAGGGCCGTCAAAAGAAAACGCAGTAAAGCTGCTGCTGCTGCTGCTGCTGCTGCTGCTGCTGCTGCTGCTGCTGCGAGCAAGCAGCAGCTGCAGCAGCAGCAAGTACAGAGGGGGCTGCCGAATTCCGACTCAAAAGCTAACTCTAGCAGCAGCAGCAGCAGCAGCAGCAGCGGCAGCAGCAGAGCGAAGCGTTCTCTTCTTGCTGCGGATCCCCCTGAGGCTTCTCAGCTTCTAGACAGCAGCAGCAGCAACGCAGCAGCAGCAGCAGCAGCAGCAGCAGCAGCAGCAAAGAGACAGCGCACAGGTGCAACAACTACAGTAGGGATTGTTACAGAACCACCCGTCTCTTGATACTGCTGCTGCTGCTGCTGCTGCTGCTGCAGCAGCAGCAGCAGCAGCAGCAGCAACTGAAAAATATCATCCGTATTTGTTTTTGCTGCAGCAGCGGCTGCTGCTGCAGCAGCAGCCGCTGATGCTGCAGCAGCAGCATGAGCAGCAGCATCTGCTGCTGCTCCACTGGGCGTTACCGCACGACCTGTCTGACTGAAACAGCAACAGCAGCAGCACCCGCAGCTGCAGCTGCAGCAGCTGCTGCAGCAGCAGCAGCAGCAGCTACTGCAGCAGCAGCAGCA
>NW_013569916.1:11850-12952 GCF_000499745.2 Eimeria mitis | reverse complement strand
TAGCTGCAGTAGCTGCTGCGACAGCAGCGGCAGCAGCAGTTGCTGTAGCAACAGCAGCAGCAGCAGCAGCAGCTGCTGCTGCTGCTGCTGCTGCAGTTTGGCTTACTGAACTGAGGGCTGCTTCCTTGGCTTTAATTTAATCATCAGATTGCGGTGTACAGACACCAATGCATGTTGCTGCTGCTGCCGCTGCTGCTGCTGCTGCTGCTGTTGCTGCTAATGTTGCTGCTGCTGTTGCTGCCGCTGCTGCTGCTGCTGCTGCTGGTGCTAGGTTCAGCAGCATATGCTTATAATACTGCAGAAAAAGCAAGTTGCTGCGGCTGCTGCTGCTGCTGCTGCTGCTGCCTTGCCACAGCCCTCGCACTCCCGCTGCTGCAGCATGAACAGCAGCAGCTGCTGCAGTATCCGCAGCAGCAGCTACTGTTGCAGCAGCATGAGCAGCAGCAGCTGCTGCTGCACTGTGCGTTACCGCAAGACCTGACTGACTGAAACAGCAGCAACAGCAGCAGCACCCGCAGCTGCTGCAGCAGGTCCTACTGCAGCAGCACCCGCAGCTGCTGCAGCAGCTGCTACTGCAGCAGCACCCGCAGCTGCTGCAGCAGCTGCTACTGCAGCAGCACCCGCAGCTGCTGCTGCAGCTGCTACTGCAGCAGCACCCGCAGCTACTGCAGCAGCAGCAGCAGCTGCTGCTGCTGCAGTTTATCTGCATGCACGCTGAAGGAAGTAGATAGCAGCAGCAATGGCGCCAACTATAATATATTTTCGTGTTGCCTTGATTTGCTCTTGTCTGCGGATTGCTGCTGTTCTTTGTCTGTGTATTTCTGCTGCTGCAGTTGTTTCTGTTGCTGCTGCTGCTGCTGTTGCTGCTGCTGCTGCTGCTTGCTGCTGCAGCAACAAATTCTTCGATAAAAGAGCACACAAAGACTCAGCCTGACGGCACGTGTCATCGATTGCTGCTATCTCACGCTCTGCTGCTGCTGCTGCTGCTGCTGCTGCTGCTGCTGCTGCTGGTGTTGCTGCTGCTGGTGTTGCTGCTGTTGTTGCTGTTGCTGCTGCTGCTGCTCCTCGCGCCGCGGGGTTTTGTTGCCAGTACATATCCCCT
>NW_013569916.1:11018-11593 GCF_000499745.2 Eimeria mitis | reverse complement strand
CGTGGGGTGTATACGCATCTAGCTGCAGCAGCCGCAGCTGCTGCTGCTGCTGTTGCTGCTGCAGCAGCAGTTGCTGCTGCTGCTGCTGCTGCTTTATTTCGTCATGGGAAGAAATACCCCAGGCAGCCTGCAGCAGCGTGCGGCTGCCTAGAGGAGATATCTGCTGCTGCTGCCGCTGCTGCTGCTGCTGCTGCTGCTGCTGTTGCTGCTGCTGCTGCTGCAGCATAAAAATACTTTGTGGCAGCGAAAGAACAGACACAGAAAGCAGCAGCTGCTGCATGCACTCCTTCAGGCTCGCTGCGAGTACTACACTGTTGCTGCTGCTGCTGCTGCTGCAGTCTTGCTGCAACGCCTGGTGCTGCTGCTGCAGCTGCTGCAGCAGAGACGCAGCAGCAGCGGCAGGAAGAGCAGCAGCTGTCACTGCAGCATAGAACCACCTCCCAGCCCAGGCAGCTTCGTCAGCAGCGATGGCGCTGCTGCTGCTGCTGCTGCTGCTGCTGCTGTTGCTGCTGCTGCTGCTGCTGCGAGGCCGCAGCACGGAGAGGCGGTAACCCTCCCCATAGGGCCAGTGCTCG
>NW_013569916.1:9780-10086 GCF_000499745.2 Eimeria mitis | reverse complement strand
CTCTTAAACATATAATCGATAGATACACTGCAGCAGCACAACTGCACTCCATAGGGTTTAGGGTTTAGGGTTTAGGGTTTAGGGTTTGGGGTTTAGGGTTTAGCGGGTCGCGGCCAGGCTGCAGGCCGATGGGTTCCCTCATCCTGAAAGAAGCAGCAGCAGCAGCAGATGCAGCTGCAGCAACTGGAGCAAAGTCAGCAGCAGCAGCAGCAGCAGCAGCAGCAGCAGCTGCAGCAGCAGCTGCAACACAGGCAAGCGGTCTTCGTGCTATCTGCTGCTTTGTGTATTGTCTTTGTTTTATTTATT
>NW_013569916.1:9003-9680 GCF_000499745.2 Eimeria mitis | reverse complement strand
CTCTTAAACATATAATCGATAGATACACTGCAGCAGCACAACTGCACTCCATAGGGTTTAGGGTTTAGGGCTTAGGGTTTAGGGTTTAGGGTTTAGGGTTTGGGGTTTAGGGTTTAGGGGGTCGCGGCCAGGCTGCAGGCCGATGGGGTCCCTCATCCTGAAGGAAGCAGCAGCAGCAGCAGATGCAGCTGCAGCAACTGGAGCAAAGTCAGCAGCAGCAGCAGCAGCAGCAGCAGCAGCAGCAGCAGCAGCAGCTGCAACACAGGCAGGTGGTCTTCGTGCTATCTGCTGCTTTGTGTATTGTCTTTGTTTTATTTATTGATACTTTGTTATATAAAAAGAAACAGAAAAGCATAAATATTGCTGTTTGCTGCTGCTGTTGCTGCTGCTGCTGCTGCTGCTGCTGCTGCTGCTGCTGGGGGGCCCCCGGGCCCGATGCCGAACAGCAGCAGCAGCAGCAGCAGCAGCTGCTGCTGCTGCTGCTGCTGCTGCTGCTGCTGCTGTGTCTGCTGCGAGCAATAGATAAATCTGCATGCAATATTTGCAGCAGATTAAAATTTATTTTAATAAACTCAAACATTTATTTTATTTATTTCTTTGCTGCTGCTGTGCTGCTGATCAGTACTGTGGGGCGCAGCAGCTGCAACAGCAGCAGCAGCAGCAGCAGCAGCAGCAGC
>NW_013569916.1:8463-8745 GCF_000499745.2 Eimeria mitis | reverse complement strand
GCTGCTGCTGCTGTGTCTGCTGCGAGCAATAGATAAATCTGCATGCAATATTTGCAGCAGATTAAAATTTGTTTTAATAAACTCAAATATTTATTTTATTTATTTCTTTGTTGCTGCTGTGCTGCTGATCAGTACTGTGGGGCGCAGCAGCAGCAACACCAGCAGCAGCAGCAGCAGCAGCAGCAGCAGCAGCAGCAGCAGCTGTTATTACACTCAGTTCAATAGAGGCTGCTAGATACTGAAAATATCCAAAGGTATAATTCACGTTGCTGCTGCAGTTGC
>NW_013569916.1:8220-8363 GCF_000499745.2 Eimeria mitis | reverse complement strand
GATATATTGTTATATAAAAAGAAACAGAAAAGCATAAATATTGCTGTTTGCTGCTGCTGTTGCTGCTGCTATTACACTCAGTTCAATAGAGGCTGCTAGATACTGAAAATATCCAAAGGTATAATTCACGTTGCTTCTGCAGT
>NW_013569916.1:7617-8120 GCF_000499745.2 Eimeria mitis | reverse complement strand
TGCTGCTGCTGTGCTTCGTGGTCTAGGCTTTGGCGCACACAAGCAGCGGCAGCAGCAGCAGCAGCAGCAGCAGGAGCAGCAGCAGCAGGAGCAGCAGCAGGAGAAGCAGCAGCACAAGCAGCAGCAGCAGAAACAGCTGAACGGTTACGCTCCGCAAAGAGGCTGCAACTGCAGCAGATCCAGCAGCAGCAGCAGCAGCAGCAGCAACAGCAGCAGCAGCAACAGCAGCAGCAACATATACAGCAGCAAGCAGAGCAGCAAGAATATTATATTGCTGGGTGGTATATTCGAAGGAGCAGCAGCAACGGCTGCTTGTGCAGCAGCAACAACACCAGCAACGGCGGCTTCTTTGCTGCAGCAGCAGCAGCAGCAGCAGCAGCAGCAGCAGCAGCGGCAGTAGCAGCAGCAGCAGCAGATGCCTTTGGCGTTCTCCCCGCAGTAGGTTTGGGGCTGCAGGACGTCGAGCCAAAATGGCGCGGATGCAGCAGCAGCAGCAGCAGCAA
>NW_013569916.1:6812-7517 GCF_000499745.2 Eimeria mitis | reverse complement strand
AGCAGCAGCAGCAGCAGCAGCGGCAGTAGCAGCAGCAGCAGCAGATGCCTTTGGCGTTCTCCCCGCAGTAATTTTGGGGCTGCAGGACGTCGAGCCAAAATGGCGCGGATGCAGCAGCAGCAGCAGCAGCAACAACAGCAGCAGCAGCAGCAGCAGCAGCAGCAGCGAGGACCGCAGCAGCAGCAGCAGCTGGAGACCATTGGTCGCAGCAGAAACCAACAGAAGAAGCAGTTTCAGTTCAAGGCTTCGCTGCTCTCACCATTTGTCGCACCATGGTCTGCTGCTGTTGCTGCTGCTGCTGCTGCTTGTGCTGCTGCTGCTGCTTGTGCTGCTGCTGCTGCTTGTGCTGCTGCTGCTGCTTGTGCTGCTGCTGCTGCTGCTATTGCTGCTGCTGCTTTTTCTGGTGATTTTGCTGCGGTTGCTACTGCTGCTGCCTTTTATCCTGCTGTTGCTGCTGCTGCATCCTCCTGGTGTGCTGCTGCTGCTGCTGCTGCTGCTGCTGCTGCAGCTGCTGCTGCTGCACTGCACTCAACCCATAGACGTAGTGATGCCCATCGCTGCTGCGGCAGCAGAAAGTAGAACAAGAACAGCAGGAAGTTCAGGGGCAGCAGCAGCAGCAGCAGCAGCAGCAGCAGCAGCATATATTGCTGCAGCAGCAGAAGTATTTCGTGCTGCAGCAGCAGCAGCAGCAGCAGCAGCAGCATG
>NW_013569916.1:6166-6323 GCF_000499745.2 Eimeria mitis | reverse complement strand
GTGCAGCAGCAGCAATTGGCTTCAATGCATGCGCTGCTCAGCTGGAGCAGCAAGCTGCTGCTGCAGCACGTTCTACAGCAGCAGCAGCAGCAGCAGCAGGAAGAGCTGCTGCTGCAAATCCTGCAGCAGCAGCAGCAGCAGCGCGCGGAGAAGGCTG
>NW_013569916.1:5607-6066 GCF_000499745.2 Eimeria mitis | reverse complement strand
AGCTGGAGACCATTGGTCGCAGCAGAAACCAACAGAAGAAGCAGTTTCAGTTCAAGGCTTCGCTGCTCTCGCCATTTGTTGCACCATGGTCTGCTGCTGTTGCTGCTGCTGCTGCTGCTGCTTCTGTTGCTGTTGCTGCTGCTGATGCTGCTGCTGCTGCTGCTGGTGCTATTGCTGCTGCTGCTTTTTCTGGTGACTTTGCGGCGGTTGCTAATGCTGATGCTTTCGATCCTGCTATTGCTGCTGCTGGGTCCCCCTGGTGTGCTGCTGCTGCTGCTGCTGCTGCTGCTGCTGCTGCTGCTGCTGCTGCTGCTGCACTGCACTCAACCCATAGACGTAGCGATGCCCATCGCTGCTGCGGCAGCAGAAAGTAGAACAAGAACAGCAGGGAGTTTAGGGGCTGCAGCAGCAGCAGCAGCAGCAGCAGCATATATTGCTGCAGCAGCAGAAGTGTTTTCT
>NW_013569916.1:5126-5507 GCF_000499745.2 Eimeria mitis | reverse complement strand
GGGTGCAGCAGCTGCTGCTGCTGGCTTCTATCCTCAATATACCTGCTGTTGTAGTGCGTAACAAAGAGTGAGTCTGCTGCTGCTGCTGCTGCTGCTGCTGCTGCTGCTGCTGCTGCGGGTTGTCCTGTTGCTGCTGCTGCTGCTGCTGTTGTTGTTGTTGTTGTTGTTGTTGTTGTTGTTGTTGATGTTGTGGGTTGTCCTGTTGCTGCTGTTGCTGCTGCTGCTGCTGCTGCTGCTGCGTGGGGTGCCGTCGGTGCTGCTTTTTCTGCTGCTGGTGATGCTTGGTCTGCTGCATGCGTTGCTGCTGCTGTTGCTGCTGAGTTGGGTATTGCTGCTGTGCGTGCTGCTGCTGCTGCTGCTGCTGCTGCTGCTAACCCTGCT